>NC_089592.1:2088574-2255680 GCF_019320115.1 Miscanthus floridulus | reverse complement strand
TTCACTTATTAACTTACTTATGACTGTGACCACTTATGGTTTGTTGCAGGTGAGGAAGGAGAGATTGGGTGATAGAATAACTGCTCTTCACCAGATTGTTTCCCCGTTTGGCAAGGTTAGAACAAAAAAATATGCACAACATAACATGGATCGATTGATTATATATGTACAGAGCCAGCAGCAGCTTGTGACTAGTATTAGGGCAGGCTAGAAAAAGAAAGATACGGTAGATCAGTCGTCGCGGATCTGAGTGCATGTGTTTCCTCGCTCCGATCCGGTCCACAGTAGATAGATGGGTAATATATACATACAGGTGACGATACATATCAGATTCCTCCTGGGTCAAATTGAGGTCCAATCTCTCTCTCTCATCGTGTGCTTTGTGTATGTTGGAAAGGGAAAATTCATAAGTCATGGTCATATAGCTAGCTAGGACCATCAGAAGCATACAGTATGGGTGAACAAAGAACAATGTGGCCCTCGCCCTCGGCCCTCCCCACCGGCAAGTTTCAAGATGTTTCTACCTTAAGCAATCAGCACAGTAAAAAAAACTAAACCCTTCTTGTTGTGCCATACTAGCTACATTAATTTTTTTTAACAAAAAAACTATTCAGACAACCCCCAACAGCATGAGAAAGATGGGAAAGGAAAACACCGTACATGTGCATTTAGAAAATCTTACCGGGGCGGGCGGCTCCAGGGGCGGGAGGCGCCGGTGGCGGGGCGGGGGCTCCGGGGGCGGGAGGCGCTGGTGGCGGGGCGGGGCACCGAGGGCGGGCGGCGCTGGGGGCGACAAGCGCCGGGGGCGGGCGCCGCCGTGGGCAGGGCGGGGCGCCGAGGGCGGGCGGCGCTGGGGGCGGGACGCTCCGGGGGCGGGCGCCGCTGGTGCGGCGCGGGGCACTGAGGGCGGGCGGCGTTGGGGGCGACAAGCGCCGGGGGCGGGGCGCGGTGGGGCGGGGAGGCGGCGGCGGGTGGCGGTGTGCGGTGCGGCGTGTGTGTGAAGGGCCGGGCGCGGTGGGGCGGGGGTATATGAACGCATATGCCGAGTGCCAAGATCTGGAGCACTCGGCATTATTTTTTTTAATGTTTCATTACGGGCCAATACTGTGCAGTGGGGCCGGTCGACGAAGTTACCGAGTGTCCTTTATATGACATTCGGCAACCCTTCTTTTCGCCGAGTGTCTGGTACACAACACTCGGCAAAATAAATCTATATTTTGCCGTGTGCCTAGATCTGGGGCACTCGGCATTATTTTTTTAATACTCCCGATGCTGTGCAGTGGGGCCGGTCGACAAAGTTGCCGAGTGTCCCTTATATGACACTCGGCAACTGTTCTTTTCGCCGAGTGTCAGGTACAAAACACTCGGCGAAATAAATCGGTATTTCATGCTCCACCGTCCTCCTTCTTCATAGCGTGTTCTACTCAATTTGTTACGATGTAATTTAAAAATACCTTGTCAAATTCACTCAACAATGCATATTTGATTTTTCTACGAATATTAATCCATTATTTCATGCAGTTATAGCTCAAATTCAATATATATAATTAAAATTCTATAATTGCAGTTAATAAATTAAAATTATCAAACTGATATGAAAAATTACCAAAATTTGACGTGAACGAACCTATGTTGTCTATTGCCTATACAAAAAGTTTTGAAGTCAAACCCCGATTCGACCGTCACTTTGACTCCAAATCTTATCGGATCCTTCGAAACGCTACGATTATTGTACGGAGATGCTTCTGTTTGTAAAGGTCTTACGTGACAAATTGTGTGAAACCTTCTCAATTTTTTTTCATAGTCTCCACGTATGATACCAGGAGATCTTGACAAATCTCGTCATTTTCAGACTTCGTTTGCTTTTTTAGAATTTAAAAACCATCCGACCACACATTCGTGGGCGTGTTTCCTGAATAAAATGTTTGAAAATTCTTTTCATTTCCCTAGTAAGGCCCCAAAATGAACTCAATAACATGAATATGATTTCTCCACTGAATTTATTTCATTATTTGTATAACTTTTAGTTCAAATTTGACTTAAACAAAAAAATTCCTCTAACTGCAATAAATTAATTAAATATAGCAAATAGATGGAGAAATATATCAAATTTTAACATGTAGTACCAAATGATGTATGTGGAGAGTAGAAAAAGTTTGGAGAGAAAAAAAAATTATTCATTTTGGGGCAAACAAATTAGTTTGCCGAGTGTCATTAAAAACACACGGCATAGTGTGTGTTTGCCGAGTGTAAACAAAACAACACTCGGCAAACTTATTAGTTTGCCGAGTGTCAACCAAAAACACACGGCAAACTAATTAGTTTGCCGAGTGTCAATAAAAGACACTCGGTAAAGTTCTAACTGTAGGACGGCGCACCCGACGGCCGTCAGATAGTCGCTGCACTCCCAGCGCACGTGACGCCCAGCACTCGGCAAACCCTCTTGCACTCGGCTTACCTACTGATTCCGGTAGTGATTCAAGTATGTGTTTGGGCCACGGGTCAAGAATTTGAATCGCATGAGTCAATCATGAAGCTTCAGATGGAGAATTTGTGGGCAATTACGATGGCATGACCATCATCTTGTTAAACAAAGCTCCAACCCATCATCTTGTTAAACAAAGCTCCAATGTAGGAGATAAAGCGAAAAGTTGTAACAATGTATATGACAAATGTGATTAAATCACCTAATCTTAGTTTCCAGAAAGCGATAGGATCTTCTTGTTTTAAGAAATACAAATCATGTCCATTGTGAAGTTTTTTAGCCTCCTCAGCCAAGACATGACATTCTTGGACAAGAGTAAAGTCTCCAAACAGTTTTGTACTTTTAACCATTGATTACTCTCATGTACTGCTTTAGCTTTTCTTTAAAAAAAAAATCTAGTTACTATCTCTGTCGGTACATCATGTTTGCAAGACAACATTAGAACTTACTGCACAGCAGGTGCCCATTCATGATATACAGTCCATCCTCATTTGCATTGATCCCAAATTTGAAATGGCCCGAAAAACATATAAAATACAGAAAGATTGATGGTGCAGATAACGTGATATTTTGCGGCATAGGCAGGAGCTATAAATATTAGCATTTGAATGTATTATAAGCCTAACCTTTAGAAAATTCTTCAAGACTTCCCTCATTTTCCTCAATGGAGCCTCTCTGGTCCAGGAATCTTTTTATCTGGTAGCTGAAATGGTCCTTGAATTTGTCCAGCTTGGGGTACTGGTCGTATATATATATGGGACGATGGTCAACATCTCCTCTGGCAGTTGCCATAGTTTTATCTTGTTGCACGGTAGATGCAGTAGCGTTGCTCTTGACCTTGCAAAGTGCATTAAAGCCAGATTTAGAATTACACCAGCGATAGAAGCTACATGTGATGATGTAGTAAGGCTAATTACTTGCTGCAGCAACCACGGAATATAGCAGTTTATTGTAACTATTTATTATTATGTAATAAATGATGAGAATGGCAGAAGAAAACCAACCACCAAAATTTAAACAACTTTAATTGAAATCTGAGATCCCCTTGACTTGTTGCCACAAGAACGTATTTGAATCGGGGAAAAAGATCTGCATACCTTCTGCACTCCTGACCGGCGAGCCTCGCACTGGACAAACAGCACACTCAGCCGCACATAGCCGCCACCCTGCGAAACCATTAAGGAAACCATCAACCAACAACCATCAGTACAGAAAAAAGGGTACCGTAACTCCAAAGCCCGTTAACCTGATTGACATCACACAAAACAGACCAAGAGCTCTTTGCAGTCACTTACTACTTTCATAGACCAGCCCGCCACATCTCACCAGAAAAGCTTTTGAATAGTTTGTTTATTGTGAAGAACCACTTCGATCTGTAATCGACAAATTTGTAAATACTTGACCATAGCAGGATAGGAGAAAGTCAGAATGAAAAAACAAGGAACTGATGTGCTATTTGACCTTAATGTCGTCATGCCCATAGACCTCAAACTGAGTGTCAGGTTTTCTAACCAGAGTAGCAGAGGTTAGTATCCACGTTTTTTTGCTCACATGATCAACCACTGTCCCTGAGCAACACATACGCCATCCATCTGTGCAAGAGTATTCAATTTATAATCATCATATAAATTTACTAAAATTTAAAACAAAGTCAGAGTAAAACTCTAAAGTCCCCCCTTCGCTCTATACCATATATTGTGTAAATGCAATCAGCTTTTTTATGGTCAACATATAGCAATACTATGATTAGTAATAACAACTGAATGCAAGAGCCCAGATAACAAAAAATACCAGTAGTAGCAGCAAGGGTGACGACGGATCTGCGAACACCAAGCACTGATTCAAAGTTTTTCTGTTGATCTTCATTGAGGTTCACTACTCTTTCAGAAGAAGAAAAAAAGATTGACGGAGACGGATGTTCAACGAACCTGCAGCTTCGCCTTTGCTTTTGATTTCCGCGCCGGTTGTTCTTCATCGCACCCGGGGGCGTCAGCGGCGTTGGGGTTGGGTGTAGGGTTGGCGCTGGGGGTGAAGGATCCGCTGTGAGTCGTCTCTCTTCTGGAAGTTTGCCTGGGACTTTGGACATCAGTGCCCCCATCACCGAACCTCACCACAATCCCTGGTGGCGCCGTCCGATCAACAGGCGAGCGAGAGCACTACAGCGGCAAGAGCAAAGTTGTGAGGAAGACGGCGGGAGTAGCGGAGGCATGGATGGGAAGGGGATGGGGATGGGGATGGGCCGGGTACTGTGGGAAAGCGCGGATGGAGCAATCGATTCACGAGGGGAGGCGGCTGCTGCCTGGGCGTCATTGCCGGACGCAGGCCGCGGGACGGCGGCGGATCAGACCGGCGGGTGAATCACCGGCACCGCCGCCAGGAACCCTAGGACGACCGGATCAAGTTCCCGAGAAGCGAGCAACCAACATGGACGAGGAGGGCAGTGAGGAATATTGCGGACGCAGCGCACATCTGGAGGAGAAGCGGGACGGTCGCGCGAGCGAGCGTAAGGCGGAAGCGGCGTCGAGGGAGGGTGTGGGCGGTTACGCGTAGAAGGCAGGGCGGCGTGGGACCAAGCGTCCGCGACGGGCGAGGAGGAAGAAGGGGTCGCGGCCTCGCGGGGGTGGGGGTGGGTACGGGCGGGCGGGTATATATATATACAATTGACGGTGAAAAAAAAATCTAGCGGAGCGAGGCGTCGGCAGAGGGTAAATGTAAATAGCTTCTCATAGTTTCCGGTTGGGACCGCTTGTTAGATCAGTGTGAGAGATCTAGATGCATTGGATCTAAGTTTAAAATTGATTTAAGGGGTAAAAATTAAAGTGAGTATGAAATATTTAGGTCAGAGACTATTTTTATTTCATTCATTCCTTTATATAGTATAATATAGATTAGATTAGATTAGATATAGATATATAGATTTAGACAACAAATATGCTCGTGCCTTGTTGCAATGGGGTAGTATATGACATTCTACAACAACCTGAACAATTGTTGATCGTGTCATGCGTTCCATTGCTACGAATTGGACTTCTCACCATGTCTGAACATGTTGCTCTAAAATTTATACAGACATGGGAGAGAGAGTCAAGGGCAAGGAAGCATTAGGTAATTCATTCGTGCTGAAACATAATGTTTTTTCATTCATGCTAATTAAGTCAACACATCTCAGGGAGCGAGTGCGCTGGCCCCAGGGACGCTGGCCTTGGGTGTGAGCTATACGGCCCCGGTGTCGTCGGCCCCAAGCTCCGCGCCTCGGGTGCGCTGCTGCAGCATACGAGGCCGCCGGATCCGGCTCAAGCAGCTGCCTGCCTACCTCACTTTCCTCGCCTCTCTCTCGTCTCTGCGGCCTCCTCCATGCACCGCCGTCGGCCTCGAGCGCCGTAGCCGGCTTTGGGAGACCGGATCTGGAGTCCC
Source organism: Miscanthus floridulus (assembly GCF_019320115.1). Classification (NCBI taxonomy): domain Eukaryota; kingdom Viridiplantae; phylum Streptophyta; class Magnoliopsida; order Poales; family Poaceae; genus Miscanthus; species Miscanthus floridulus. The sequence goes on along the minus strand of NC_089592.1, from coordinate 2,249,781 downwards.
GTTGCCTGCTTCGACGGTTGACGCTGCGGATCTGCCTCGAGGCCAGGGCGAGCGAACCGACGTCGACCGCTGCCACCGCGCTCCCATGCTGCCCCTCGCCCCCTACTGCCCCTCCTGTTCTTCCCTTTCCTCTCTCTGGACATCTATACTCCTCCGCCTCCACGCCGCATTCAGCTCCTCCCACGGGCCGTGGCTCCAGCCCCGCCGCCTCCTCGCTGTCCTCCTCCTCCATGCCCCAGCACTGCTGGCCCCACTCCGTCCCCCGTGTGGCCGCACTTAGCTCCTCCCTCTCGGATCTCGTGGCCGCGCTCGCGAAGTCACGAACCTCCGCAGCTCCTCCATGGCGGCGTCAAGCAGCGGCGGCCGGCTTTGAGTGCAGTAGCGTCGAGTGCCTCCTCCACGCCCCCAACCCCCCCCCCCCCCCCACGGCCTCGTCCTATTGTGGCCTGTCAGGTGCGAGCGCGCCGACGGCCGCCGCCGCGCGGCTCGCGTAGGCGCAGCTACCCCTGCCTGCCCTTCCACACCTCTTTCTCTCAGTGGGCCTTAGGCTGGCACGACCCGTTAGCCGTGGCATGCTTTTTGGGCCAGCCCGACACGAGAAACGGCCCGGCAAGTTGTGCCTGGGCCGAAGACCAGGCCCGTGGCCCTAAGAGGCACGGCCCGGGAGGCCCGACGTGCCGTGCTGGCCCGACCCCTATCGGGCCGTGCTTTCATGGGTCCGTGTCGGGCCGGGCCGGGCCGGCCCGTTGGCCATCTATAAGTATATACTTATACTTTTTTTTGTAAATAGTTCATATTGGAAACGTACCTAAAGCAGTTTATTTCCATACCTGGAAATGGAGACCAAACAAACAAACTCGAACATGCTCCTCAAATTCGCAGGTGCCTGTCTTAAACTCATCTTGCACGTGGCGACCAGCTCTCCCTATTATATAATTCTCGGCAGAAACGACATGACACATGTATAGAAAAAATGTTTTATTTTCTCACTGAATGGTTTGGTTTATTTGATTTTATTAGGCAATCATGTTGAACCATAAACTCCCTATACCAGAACATGAATCATTGTCAGACCATGACTGCGGGATGTGTTAGAGCCGATAGCGATCAGTTTACCACTGTCGATTCGTGGTAGCCGTGATAGATGGACCTTGGTTCGTGTTTTTAGTCTGTAGTGATATCACTGCCGGTTAGTGATATCACTGTCGGTTGAAGCCACAAACCGGTAGTGATAGTCTGCTTTGTAAAAAAACATTTATAACTTTTTCATATGAGGTAAACTTTATATTGAAATTGTAAAGTTCAAAGGGATCCAAAACTTTGTAGTTGATAATTTTTTAATTTGAGATGGTTTACATGTCTAAATATTCAATGTAAGTTCTCAAATCGGGTTTTGAGATGGTTAACCATATCGAATAAAGACAAAGTCAACATCAAAGTTGTAGTACTCGACAGGAGCTACAACTTTGCAGATAACAACCTTTTCATTTGAGATCATTTATAATGTCAAATATACAATATAAGATTTAAAAATTGTGTAGTTAGAAGAATAACGTCAATCACATGTCTTTCGTTGCTCAGCTGGTATGTACATTGAGGGCGCGTTTAATTGGCAATTTTTTTGTTCTGGCTACTGTAGCACTTTCGTTTGTATTTGTCAATTAGTGTCTAATTATGGACTAATTAGGTTTGAAAGTTTCGTCTCGCGATTTCTCACCCAACTGTGCAATTAGTTTTGTTTTTTATCTATATTTAGTACTCCATGTATGTGCTGTAAGATTCGATGTGACACTTTAGGGCGAAAATTTTTGGAATCTAAACAGGGCCCGAGAGAACGTAATCCTGTAGTGACAAATCAATAACTGCCGAGACTGTCCACTGTCAGACATGATTTCGGCAGTAACTACGGTTCCGACCCGTCAGTGATTATGAAATCTACCTCAAATAGGATGACTTATGTTAAAAGTTCAAAACACATCAATAGCTTAGCGGTGAAATTTTTCTGCGCAAAGCTAAGATAATGGTTCAATTCACTACTCTTACATTAGAACTTTTACACTTTTTTCGATTTGTGCTACTCTATTTGGGGAAAAAAAATGATTTACACGTCTAGACCAAAAACAAAACGAAGCCAAAACACGGTACAGGAAGAAAAGAAACTGAAACAGAAAAAGAACACGCGAGAACCTGTGCTCCAACAATATATACCTGCCAGATATAGGCCTTGTTTAATTCCTCCACCTAAAATTTACTCCCTATCCCATTAAATATTTGGACACATATATGGAGTATTAAATATAGACTAAAAATTAATTAATTGCACAGTTTGCAACTAATTTACGAGATGAAAGCCTAATTAGTTCATAATTTAACAATATGATGCTACAGTAACACATGTGCTAATGAAGGATTAATTAAGCTTAATAAATTCGTCTCGTGGATCACTGACAGATTCTGTAATTTATTTTTTTATTAGTATCCGAACACCCCATGCGATATATTCATGTGACACCCCAAAACTTTATGCCTTGAATTTAAACAAGGCCATAATAGAACTAGAGATTTATAATGCAACGTCCAGAAGAAGAATTGAATAAGCAAGTCTACGTGCAGGATTGACGCATTGTATCCGAATGAAAGCATGTGATGCCCAGCGTCTTCTACAAATTATGGACCAAATTAAGCTAAAACAAACCACAAAGGGCTGCACAATAACAGGTTCAAACGCTTTTAATTTGCTCATTCAAAAGGTATTTATTAATATTATGCAAATCCAAAAAAATTGGCTTTGTCATCTATAGTCCGAGAAATGAACGGGCGTAATCTAAACCGTGCATTTATTAAATGCGTCTCCATTAGGATAACAATATTTACTAAACAGTGCATTCAAATTACAACTTGTTTATAGTTTTGTATTCCTCGTGATCTAACCTACAAACCAAGACCAAACACAACTGGATTCAGGTTTTTTGCTGAGTGCCTGAGACACTCGGCAAAGGCCAAATTGTACTCGGCAAAGCCTTTGCCGAGTGCGGCACTCGGCAAAGAACACACGGTAAAAATTTGATCGGCAAAGCCCTCTTTGCCGAGTGTCTTTTATCGGGCACTCGGCAAAGGCTTTGCCGAGTGCCTCGGAAACACTCGGCAAAGAAAAGCGACCGTCACGGCGCCGGGCCCGTTGACGGTCAATTTGCCGAGTGCCAACCCTGCAGGCACTCGGCAAAGATTTTTTTATTTTTTTTAAAAAAATTTCTTTGCCGAGTGCCAACCCGTAAGGCACTCGGCAAAGATTTTTTATTTTTTTTAAAAAAATTCTTTGCCGAGTGCTAACCCGGAAGGCACTCGGCAAAGAGCTTTTATTTTTTTTTGAAAAAATTCTTTGCCGAGTGCCAACCCTGCAGGCACTCGGCAAATTGTTTTTATTTTTTTAAAAAAAAATTCTTTGCCGAGTGCCAGCCATAGGGCACTCGGCAATTTTTTTTTAATTTCTTTGCTGAGTGTCAACCCGGAAGGCACTCGGCAAAGATTTTTTGTTTTTTTTAAAAAAATTCTTTGTCGAGTGCCCTATGGATGGCACTCGACAAAGTTTTGATTTTTTTAAAAAAAATTCTTTGCCGAGTGCCCTATGGCCGGCACTCGGCAAAGTTTGATTTTTTTTTAAAAAAAAATCTTTGCCGAGTGTTATGGTCACAGCACTCGGCAAAGCTGGAAAAGTGCAACACTCGGCAAAGTGATCCAAAACAGCAAATTTTAATTTTTTTTTATATTCCATCATGACAAATAAATTCATACAAACATATATCACATATATATCTCATCCATCACATATATATATCTCATCCATCCACACATCCATCCGCCCATATCACATCCATCACAATATATATCACATATATAATAATAAGTACTCAAGTCCATCCAAATAAATCCATAAGTCCATCAAAGTCCACAAGTGCATCACAAGTATATCATAAGTCCATCAACAAGTGAACAACAAATGTAAAAAATACAACATGCATTCATCTCGGCCACTGCGACTGTGGTGAAGGCCCAGATGCATCATTCAAAGGTGCATGAGGTGGATTATTCGAACCACCGTCAGATGGATACTGCACAAAGGAGAAAAGATTGCATGTGAGACAAGATTATTTTGATAGCTAATCTAGGACGATAGAGGCCATACAAGCAAAGCACAAGCGAAAGTAAAAAACTTTGATACTCACAGGAGTAGCTGCAGCTGCAGGACGCAGAGGCAGAGGTGGAACCAACAGCCCAGGTGCCAGAGACAAGCCCATATGTTGCCCAAGCCCATGTAGAAACTCCGTAATGTCCATCAGCCTCTGCGCCTGGGCCTGCTGCTCAGCCCGCTCGGCCTCTAGCTGGGCCCCCAGCTCCTGACGTTCCTTCATTTCTTGTTCCAGCCGGACCTGCAATATTTCACTCCAATGTTTCAGTAATGCAAAGCTAATTAAGATGTGTAAAGATCAATGTATGACGAGTAAAACAGGAATAACCTCGAGTGCGTCGACCCGGTGCTGTGCAGCGGTCGGCCATGTGCGAATGGCGGGGCTCTCGCTCGTGCTCCGTGCTCGGATCTGGGAGAGAGAGGGAGTAGAGGCCGTGTCGATGACGCCGTCGCCAAGCCAGAACCGCCCATGCTTCTTGCCTTGCCCCGCCCTCATGACGGCCTCTCCATCGAAGTCCGGGGTGCTCGGATCGTGGTCTGACCCATGGAGCGACCTCGCCACCTCAGTGTACTCACTGATGCGGGAGTGGACGCTCGGGTTCGTGTATGCCTTGGGCGGGTCCTCCAGGTTGAAGGAGACGTCGGACGTCGCCTTGCCCTTGTGGGCCATACACCATGCCTGGAAGTTCGAGCAAGCCTGGCCACTATGTGACGCCGACTGCGAGAAAGATAGCACGATGATTAGAAATCAGGCAGAACTGAGCGTGACAATAGATAAATCAATTCTCGTACCCTTGCTTGTTTGTATCCGGCGAGGTTACGGCTGCCTTGATGGTGTGTTGGACCTTGCATCAGCAAACGACGGTCCCGGGCATCCGTGTCCAGATGAAGAATTGAATAAGCAAGTCTACGTGCCAACTCCGAGGTGTCTCACAGCACCGCAGGCCCGACCGACCGTCCATCAGATCAAAATGGCATAGGCCTAGGTTTTGGGCCCATCCAGGATTGACGCATGGTATCCGAATGAAAGCATGTGATGCCCAGCGTTCTTCTACAAATTATGGACCAAATTAAGCTAAAACAAACCACTAAGAGCTGCACAATAACAGGTTCAAATGCTTTTAATTTGCTCACTCAAAAGGTATTTATTAATATTATGCAAATCCAAAAAAATTGGCCTTGTCATCTATAGTCCGAGAAATGAACGGGCGTAATCTAAACCGTGCATTTATTAAATGCGTCTCCATTAGGATAACAATATTTACTAAACCGTGCATCCAAATTACAACATGTTTATAGTTTTGTATTCCTCGTGATCTAACCTACAAACCAAGACCAAAGTTGGCTACACTTTGATGTTAAAAAAAAAACTTAGTGACATACATGTTGCAGGTGTCAAACTAATATTTATAAGAAATTTGTCCTGTATTTGTATTTTGGTTTTGGCCTCCATACAAACATCTGACGTGACTAAAATTTTGGACATTGATCTGATTTGGCTTTTTGCCAAATTTTGACTTTTGGCCAGCTTGCGTAGACATGATTGGTAGACGCCCGGCCGGCTGCACAAATAGTCAAATCCACTCGTATCAAGTTGGACAACAAGAGGTCCTCCTCACGTCTCCTTGTCAAGCAGGCACGCAACACAACTGAGCAGCAGCGAAAGCTAGCAGAGGCTTCATCAGACGAACGGCAAGCCGGTAAACACAACCGTGACTAATGTCAACGTACATATAAGTACTTGCATTGGAGTACATCTCAAACAACAAGCAGGGTAAGCCAAAGAGATCATGTGGTAATAACAACCAAAATAGGTAACTGTTGACGTTGAGGATGACCCCAAACCAACACACCAGCAGGACTTTGGACGTCCAAAGAGGTTGCACATAACCTGCAACGCAGCAAGAACGCGGCGTAATTGATCAAACCAATCTAAAGATCGGTGAGACCGATGTAGAGCTTGTTCTTGGCCGGAAAAGCTCCCGAACTTCTCCCGGGAGGACCCGTCAGGGAGGAGCACGTGGAGGATCTCCTAGGACCAGCAAGGCCATCTAGGATGCCGCTGAATCTCGCCGGGAAACTCAACGAACAGCAAGAGAGGTTAAGAGAGGAGAATTAGGGCATAAGGAGTTGATAGATTGGTTTGTATGACGATTGGATAGATGGGAACTCAATCGGCCATGATCCTCTCATATATATAGAGGGGGGTGGTCTTATCCCAGTAGGAAACCTCTCCAAGCCTTATTTTCTAAGTTTTCCACGAGTTTGGAACAGTTCGGATTGGAATCCAAAAGGCCAGATCCGAACAGGATTTTCTGTCAGGTATGTCGGAAGTCCAGTCGGAAGTTCCGACTTGTGTCGGAAGTCCCGACTCGAGTCGGAACTCCCGATAGTCGGAACTTCTGACTTTTGTCGGAACTCCCGATGTAGGGATAACCCTAGACACCCGAGCAGATTTCTTCAGGCTTCCCGGAAGTCCCGACACATGTCGGAACTTCCGACAGTCGGAAGTCCCGACTTGGGTCGGAACTGCCGACGACGAGGCATCTTTCCGAGGGCATAACTTCTTCATCCGGACTCCAAATTAGACATTCCATATATGTTTCTTGACCGTCTCGACGAGAGGAACGCAATGGTGAAGTCCGTTTCACATTTTGACAACTTCACAAAATGAACATTTTTGGTTGTCAACATATGCCCCCCTGTTTTCAGGTGAATGATGCATAAACCTAAAAACACTTAATCAAATAAATTAAAACCAAACAGCGACGATTCCCATCTCATCGGCTGCTCAGCGGCTAAGGATGATGTATACATCGGCTATTTTTTCTAAGGGCGATACATTTATCGGCCATTGTTTGGTGAGCACTTAGGCTTCTTGCCAAACACTTGGAAAGTACCTTTTCAAGTACCTCCCGTTGATTGCTCTTGTGAGACGTTCACCTTGCAATGTCTCTAGCACATATGAATTTCCGAATATAACTTTGACCACTTTGTAAGGACCTTTCCAATTTGGTGACCACTTGCCAAACTGACTGCTCTTCGATCCAATTGGTAGTATGGTTTTCCACACCAATTATCCCACTTGGAAGGATTTGCTCCTGACTTTCTTGTTGTACGCTTTGGCAACTCGAGCTTTATCTTTCTCTATTTCTTTGAGAGCTTTTAATCTCACATCAGTCACCTCATCGATATTATCCATCATCAAATCATGATACACAACAGCTGATAAATCATTTTGTTTAGCAAGCCTGTATGCATCTAAATTCACTTCGACAGGCAACACAGCCTCTTGGCCATATACTAACTCAAAAGGAGTAACCTTTGTAGCACCATGCCTTGAAATGTGATGTGCCCATAGAGCCTTAGACAAAACTTCATGCCATCTCCTTGGATTCTCCTCAATTTTCTTTTTGATGAGCTTGATCAAAGTCTTATTACTAGACTCAGCTTGGTCATTGGCTTGAGCATAGTATGGAGATGAATTGAGTAACTTGATCTTATATAATTCGGCAAATTCCCTCACCTCTTTAGACACAAATGATGTCCTTTGATCTGTAGTTAATGTTTGAGGGATGCCGAATCTATGAATAATATGCTCAGTAATGAACTTAATTACTTGGTTGTGTGTCATATTCTTCAAAGGAACTCCCTCGGTCCACTTAGTAAAGTAATCTGTAGCAACTAACATAAATTGGTGTCCCTTCGAAGATGAGGGATATATTTGACCAATGAAGTCTAACCCCCAACCACAAAAAGGCCATGGTTTGATGATAGGATGAAGCACAGCAGTAGGCACAAGCTGAATATTTCCAAACTTCTAGCACTCTTCGCAACCTTTATAGTAGCGAAAACAATCGGCCATCATAGTAGGCCAATAGAAACCGGCTCTATGCAATAACCACTTCATCTTTGGGGCCAATTGATGCGTACCACGGATGCCTTCATGGATTTCTCCCATAGCCACTCTTGCCTGATCTGATCCCAAGCACTTAAGCAGCAAATCTTCGGCGGTTCTTCGATAGAGCTCATCATTATGCAATACATATTTGAAAGCGCTCCGTCGAACACTTTTATCAATTTTGGCACTTGGATCACGTAGATATCTCAACAAGGGAGTCCTCCAATCTTCTAAATTGGCCCCAACATCACTAGAAGTTATATCGGGTCGATTTGATATCTTCTCAAGCGAATTGACCAGGTTGGTCACAGGGGAGTCGGCTGAACCAACTAGGCCGGTAGGCTTAGCCGATTTAGAGGTGTCGGCTTGGCCAACTAGGGCAGTTGGTTTAGCCGACTTGGCCACAGCAGAAGAGTAGTCGGCTGAGCCAACTTGGTTAGTTGGCTGAGCCGACTGATCTTTACCTACACAGGAAAAATTGAAATCTTCATGCATCGGCTGTTCTTGAATATGGAAATTATATCCATTGACATCATAGCCAGATGCTTGCTGAGCTAACATGTTGGCCTTTTGATTTTCATGCCTCGTAATATGCTGAATTTAAAATTCGGCAAAATAATCAATAACATCAAGGCAAGCATCAAGACAAGCTCTTAGTGATCCTTCTAAACATTGAAATTCACTAGCAACTTGCTGTACTACTAGCAAAGAATCACCATAAGCTTCAACATGTTTTACTTCCATAGACCGCAACATGATCAACCCGAATAATAGAGCTTCATATTCGGTTTGATTGTTGGTACAAGAGAAATCTAATCGGCTTGACATTCCAATTTCAGCACCATTAGGGGAAATAAGAATAATACCAACACCTTGGCCATCTTTACAAACCGATCCATCAAAGTATAATTTCCATGGAGTAAAAGTAAGGTAATTGACTTCATCATCTAAATCAATACCATGCTCAACAATAAAATCAGCAAGAACTTGACCTCTTAATGTTTTCAATGGTTCAAAAGTCAAGTCATATTCTATTAGTGCGTATGCCTATTTGTCTATCCTTCCATGAAGAATTGGCCGATATAACATGTGCTTTATCACATCGGCCTGGCAAGCAACAACACATGTACTAGACAAAAGATAATGTCTCATCTTAGCACAAGCATAGTACAGTGATAAGCATAATTTTTCTATATGGGCATACCTTGTCTCGAGATAAAAAAGACGGCGACCAAGATAAGCAATCACATATTCTTTACCTTCATCTTCTTGAGTCAAAACAACCCCGATTACCTTCTCTTCGACAGCAATATATAACTTGAAAGGAACTCCTCTCCTAGGTGCATGAAGAACCGGTGGTGTTGACAAATATTCCTTTATCTTTTTAAATGCCTCTTGTTGTTTTGCCCCCCCCCCCCCCCAAGTGAATTCAGATTCATCCTTCAGCTTCAATATAGGGGTTCCCAGACAAGTTAGCAATAAATCTTCTCAAGTAGTTCATTTTTCCCAAGAACTTTTGCAAGTCCTTCTTGCACGTAGGTGCCTTAACTTTCTTGATCTTCTCTATCCTCTTGGGATCAACCTCTATGCCCTTATCATGAATTATGAAGCCTAAAAACTTTCCAACCGATACCCCAAAAGCATATTTGAGTGGGTTCATCTTCAATCCATAACGACGCATCCTCTCAAAAGCAAGACGCAAATCGGCCAAATGAAATTTATGGGCGGCCGATTTGATCACAATATCGTCAATGTACGAAAAAAGTCTACTCCACCCCCTCAACTATGGGAAGTGGTGTACATAACCCCCTCAACTATGAAATCGTCTGTTTTACCCCCTGAACTTTCCAAAACCGTCTATTCTACCCCTGGGCGGTTTTCAGCGGCGGGTTTGCTACAGTAACAGCGGGTCTGCTGTAGTAACACCGGGTTGCTACAGTGCTGGTGTTTTGAATTTTCTTTTTTTTTAATTTATTTTTGATGAATTTTTGAAAAATCATAGAAAAATCATAAAATGAAAAATCTAATTTTATTGGACTCCATATGAGTAGATCTACACAGTGAATATATAATACGATATGCTTTAGTACAATTTTTTTTGTAGCCTTAGATTAATTGAAAAATCTAATTTTGTCTGTAATTAATTGGAATAATTCATAGCTGCTGCTTCTATGGTCCAATTATGGTGAAATTTTTATGGCACGCTAATTATTGTATGCTTGAACTATAGTAAAAATTTCATACTCATTAGACTATGTATAACTTAGTTATAGATAAATTCTAATTAATTACAGATAAAATTGGATTTTCCAATTAATTTAAAGCTACAAAAAAAATTTGTACTAAAATATACCGTATTATATATTCACTGTGTAGATCTACTCATGTGGAGTCCAATAAAATTAGATTTTTTATTTTATGATTTTTCTATGATTTTTCAAAAATTCACCGAAAATAAACAAAAAAAGGAAATTCAAAACACCTGTACTGCAGCAACCTGCTGGTACTGTAGCAGACCCGATGTTACTGTAGCAAACCGCCGTTGAAAACCACTCAGGGGGTAGAATAGACGGTTTTGGAAAGTTTAGGGGGTAAAACAGACGGTTTCATAATTGAGGGGGTTATGTAGACCACCTCCCATAGTTGAGGGGGTGGAGTAGACTTTTTCCTCAATGTACACCTCCATAATCACCCCAATTAAATCATGGAAAATCAAATTCATAGCTTTTTGATAAGTAGCACCTGCATTCTTTAGCCCAAATGTCATCACAACCCACTCAAAAAGACCAACAAACCCAGGACATATAAAGGCCATCTTAGACATATCTTCCTCGGCCATGAAAATCTGATTATAACCGGCATTACCATCAAAAAAGCTAATAACCCGGTGTCCTGAAGCATCATTGATAAGCATATCGGCTATAGGCATAGGATACTTATCTTTTGGAGTAGCTCTATTCAGATCTCTAAAATCAATACATACTCTGATCTTCCCAGAATCCTTCTTCTCAACAGGCATAATATTAGAGACCCACTCCGCATACCTACATGGTTGTATAAACCCCGCTTCCAGTAGCCGATTAATCTCTTCTTTAATCCTATCATAAATTGTAGAATTAAATCGACGGGGTTTTTGCTTGAAAGGCCTTAATCCTTTCTTAATAGGGAGCCGATGCTCAACAAGCTCTCGGCTCAATCCAGGCATCTTTGTATAATCCCATGCAAAACAATCAACATATTCCTTGAGAAGCGCGATTAACTCAACTTTGTAATCGGCTTCCAAATTTTGATTAATAAACGTCGGCCGGGGCACAGAGCCATCCCCAATATCAACTTGTTCCAAAGGGTCGGCCGACGTAAAACCTTGGCCCAACTTATCGAGCTCATCAAAATCATCAATAGCCTCACAGGCATCGGTCTTATTAGCCCGATACTGTTCAACACGATGTTTTAACCATTCAATGTTAGCATCCATTACAATAATGATTACATGATGATATTGAGCCGATTATCAATCGGCTTCAAGGACACAGGAACAAAACCTTGCTTGGTAACACTAATAAATTCAAAACTAGAAAGATCTTTACCAGATAAGCAAGCAATAGCATCATGCCCCCCCGAGTGTAGGAGTATCGGCTGCAGCAACATCAGCCGATGAATCTGAATGCACGACCTCAACAGCATCTCCCACCCATTGGATGAGAAATTGGTGCAAGCTAGATGGCACGCAACGATTGGCATGGATCCAATCACGCCCAAGTATCAAGTTATAGCTACCTTGCACGTCGGTGACGAAGAACGCCGTGGCCAAAGTCTTGCTTCTAATGGTGAGCTCCATGTTAGCAACTCCTCTGGCTGGAATGGGAGCACCTCCTCCAACACCACTGATCGTCATGTTGGTCTTGATCAGCTCCTCATCAGTGCCACCGAGCTTCTTATAAAGCGGATACGGCATCAAGTTCACTATCGCCCCCACTGTCCACTAACATGCTATGGACCGGTGTGCCATTGATATAACCCTTCACATGTAGAGGCTTGAGATGGTTGATGGAGTCATCTGGTTTCTGAAATACGGCGCTTTCTGTTGCAAAATTAAATTCTACTGCCGTGGAGTCATCTGCCACGATGTAGTAATCAGCAGATAAAACAACTACATTGACCTCCACTCTCTCTGGAGTAGGCTCATAGTCAACCATCTCCTCGTCGGGAACCTCAGGAACCTCCATGCCAACCAGAGCAGCAACAGTAGTAGCGAAATCATCAGAGGATACCTCAGAGGCACCCGGGACAATAGGAATCAGCTCAGCTGACTCGGAAGCCGACTTAGTTGACTCTGGACCTTCTGAAGCAGTAAGGGCAGGCAAAGTCGGCTTAGCCGACTCAGGAGTCGGCTTAGCTGATTGGCTCAACACAGGAGTTCGCTTAGCCGACTCTAGAGTCGACTTAGCCGACTGGCCGGTAGCAGTAGTGGCGTTTCGAACTTCTGGAGGGATTTCGACCTGTACGGGGTTGAGGATTTCATTCTCCATCTTGGCAAGCTTCTCCCTCTTCTGTTGCTTATGTTGGGCACGCTGCAATTTGCGCCGTTGAGTTTTATTCAACCCACGAGGACACCACACGGGTTGCCGGTACTTGGAATCTCCTTCGACGTGTTTCTTCTCTTCAATTCCAAAAACATCTTTAGGATCTTCGCCTTGCTTAGATGCCAGAATTTCTTTGATTACAATCGGCCCATCATGATTAGTGATGGGAGCTTCCATGGAGCCGATTGTGATAACCGATTGAGGCCTAGCTCTTGGTGGGGGAACGACGGGAATCCCAACCTTCTTAGGCACATAAACTTGCTGCATTGGTGCCTTTCCCGACTCTTGTGGAGTCAAAGTCCTAGAGGTAATCACACGATCTTGACTTGTACCGCTAGAGCTCGATTGACAATTATTCAATCGGCTAAAGACAGAGGGTCTTGGAATTGAACCAGCAGGATCTTCCCACCTTTGTTGGCTATGCACGGGTGCTGCCGGAGGATACGGCACCCAAACTCCATAAGGGCCCCATTGCGGTGTAACCGAAGGCGGAATCGGGGGACCCCAGCGAGAAACACGAGGAACAACTCTCTGAGACGGAGCTGTTGGTTGCACCACCGCCAATTGCTTGATCTTGTCTCCTTCTCGCTTAGGCGGAGTAGACTCTTTTTTTAAACAGCCTATTATGGGAATCGACCTTTTGTTGCTTATACTTGGCCATGAGCCTGTCAAAGGTGCATTGCTTCTTCGCGAACTCTCCTTGGTTCTTCTTCTCATTCATCTTCCAGGTGCCAATCTCCGGTCGCTGTGGAACAAATGTACACAAAACACGAACACCGGAGGTGCTGGAGCTGTTGGAACCAGGAGAGTTGGCTAAGCCGACTGGCGCAGTCGGCTCAGCTAACTTGGCTGAGGTGGTGGTAGAGTCAGCTACGCCGACTCCTTGAGTCGGTTGAGCAGACTGGCCCTGCTGTGTGCTGGAGTTGGCCTGGCCAACTGGTGGAGTTGGCCTAGCCGGCCTCTGCTGTGCCGCCGTTGTTTCATACCACCGCTGCCTTTTCAAATATTGCATTGATCCGGCGGTGATCTTCAACTTGTTCTTGCCTTCATCATCCTTCTCAAGCACCACTTTGCGCCCTGAATTTCTTTCGACATTCGGTGCTACACGTGGTTCGCCGATAATCACGTTCTTGCCTTGTGCTTTATCGGCTTGCTCTGGACGAATCAAAATAGCGGGCGCCCCTGCTTCAACCATGTGCATCGGAAAAGGGGTCTTATCAACTTGCATTTCAGTAAGACTCAATCGTCCCTCATTAAGGGCCGATTGGACCTGCCGACAAAAAACATTGCAATCATTAGTGGCATGAGAAAAAGAATTATGATATTTGCAATAAGCCCTTCTCTTTAACTCATCAGCTGAAGGCAATGTATAATTGATTCTAATATAACCAAATTTCAACAATTCATCAAAGATTCGGTCACATTTAGAGAAATAAAAAGTAAATTTTATTTCCTCATTCCAATTTTTATGAATCGGCTTGAGAGAAGGACAAGTAACCAATTTATTCTCTACTGGCCATTTAATTTCAGCAGCTAAACATTCTTTATTATCATCATCAGAATCATCGAAACAATCACCAACAAAATGCACATTCTGACGATGAGATTTATAAGCATCACGAGACTCTTTAAAGCGCGATTCAATTGAAACGGCCTTTTGCATAAGTTGATTAACATTGTGAAACTCATAATGGTCGAGCTTTTCTCTAATACTAGAACGTAAACCAGCAAAGCATAAATCAGTTAAATCTCTTTCAGAAATATTTAAATGGAAACATCGGTTCTTAATCTCTCTAAATCGTTTGAAAAAATCATGGACGGACTCATCACGCCCTTGATGAACCGATGCAAGATGAGACAATCTTGTTTCATGAGCACCGCTATAAAAGTGATTATGAAATTTCTCTTCTAATTCAGCCCATGAACCAATAGAACAAGATGGTAATGAAGTAAACCATGCAAAAGCTGTGCCAGTAAGAGATAAAGGAAAATTACGAACTTTCATAAAATCATAAGCACTAGCCTCACCCAATTGTGCAAGAAACATGCTAATATGCTCCATGGTTGATTTACTATCATCACCACTAAATTTCTGAAAGTCAGGTACCCTCCACCCATCAGGTGCTTTCATGAAATCATAAGTAGAAGGGTACGACTTTTGATAAGTATTCCTACTAGATTTAAGTTGCACTCCTAAACTACTCTCAAGAGATTTAGCCAATTCATCCTTAAACCGATTCAAAGCATCATCAAAATCGGTAGTAGGAGCATTTAGAGTAACATTAAATGTAGGAATTTGGCTAGGTGACTTCGGTGGGTTTGGTAAAACATTATGCCCCGCTGAAGCTCTATTTGTTGATGCTCCATAATCGGTTCGAAGAGCTCGACCCGAACTTTGTGCACCAACACCTGTACGTGTAGATGTGCTAGCACCAGTTTGACCGGCCTTATCGGTTTCAGATGCCGAAGGGGCCGATTGAAATTGGCTAGCGGAAGCATGAGAGGTTTGATTTTCATAAAAATTCAAAGGCATACCGAACTGAGGTTGCTGCATGGCACCCAATTGATCATAATCGGTTATCTTGCCCTCTAACTTATCCATATGTGCTTGAAGTAGATTAGAAAGATGCTGAAGGTTATTACTATGCAATTTTCTTTCATCTATCAACATCTGAGCAAAATTGGCATGAGTAGGATAAGTATCAGTATTTACCTCCTCGTCATACTTAGCTTTTCCGTTGCCCTTCTCCTCGGCGCCTGAAGATTCGGAAGCGGTAGCATCGCCATAGGAGGGTTCACGGAACTGAGTGACCTTGTGTTGCTGATTCTTGGTGCAGCTCTCCAAGAAAGCTTTGACATCGGCATCGAGCTTGGCCTGAAGTTTCTGGCACAACTCATCTGGAAGCTCATCCATGGATTGAGGAAAGATCATGTTAGCCTCATTGAAGGGGCTAGTCTTGTCACCCTTGTTGGTGGCAGCACCATCGTTGCCTCCCAAGTTGCTAGTAGATTGATTCTTGATTCGCTTCGCTGTCCCCAGCGGAGTCGCCAAAAACTATGTTGACGTTGAGGATGACCCCAAACCAACACACCAGCAGGGCCTTGGACGCCCAAAGAGGTTGCACACAACCTGCAATGCAGCAAGAACGCAGCGTAATCGATCAAACCAATCTAAAGATTGGTGAGACCGATGTAGAGCTTGTTCTTAGCCGGAAAAGCTCCCGAACTTCTCCCGGGAAGACCCGTCAGGGAGGAGCACGTGGAGGATCTCATAGGACCAGCAAGACCGCCTAGGATGACGCTGAATCTCGCTAGGAAACTCAACGAACAGCAAGAGAGGTTGAGAGAGGGAAATTAGGGCATAAGGAGTTGATAGATTGGTTTGTATGACGATTGGATAGATAGGAACTCAATCGGCCATGATCCTCTCATATATATAGAGGGGGTGGTTTTATCCCAGTAGGAAACTTCTCCAGGCCTTATTTTCTAAGTTTCTCACGAGTTTGAAATAGTTCGGATCGGAATCCAAAAGGCCAGATCCGAACAGGATTTTTTGTCAGGTATGTCGGAAGTCCAGTCGGAAGTCCCGACTTGTGTCGGAAGTCCCGACTCGAGTCGGCACTCCCGACAGTCGGAACTTTCGACTTTTGTCTGAACTCCCGACGTAGGGATAACCCCAGACACCCGAGCAGATTTCTTCAGGCTTCCCGGAAGTCCCGACACACGTCGGAACTTCCGACAGTCGGAAGTCCCGACTTGGGTCGGAACTCCCGACGACGAGGCATCTTTCCGAGGGCATAACTTCTTCATCCGGACTCCAAATTAGACATTCCATATATGTTTCTTGACCGTCTCGACGAGAGGAACGCAATGGTGAAGTCTGTTTCACATTTTGACAACTTCACAAAATGAACATTTTTGGTTGTCAACAGTAACCACAGCATACACAGAGGTAGAGGCTGTTTAGTTGCCGCCCTCACCTGGGCGTGCCTGCCAGGAAACCAATCTCAGCCCCAGGCGATGGAAATCGAACACATGCGGACTCTGGCTGGCGCCGGAGGTGCCTGGGAGGCAGCATCCAAACAGGCCCATAGTCTCGAGAGAATTCATAATAAGACAAACCCCTGGCTGGGTAGAGCAATCAAAATAAAAGAAGCTAGTGCAGCGCAATGAATGCAATGCCACCCAGCTATCAGCTGATCAGCAGCAGGTCAGCAGGTTGCACATCCCCAAGCTAGATGGAGGAAGGAAATTGATGATGACTGAACTCAAATTGCCACTTAAGCTGAGGTATGGTGATTGGAGCCATGGGTACCTCTCCCTCGCCGGGCTAGCAAGTATGGATAATGTGAATTCATTATCCATACTTGCATGAAGAACCTGCACTGCACCTTAATTAATCCACCACGTTCAAACACTCCTCCTCCTCCTCCTCCTCCTCCTCCTCCTCCTCTACGAGCCTGCATGCATTAAACAGGAGGGGACACATTCTTGATTCATCATGAGCAGGCAGTAAAAAAGAAACCGAGAACATATAACTGCCAATACACATCCATCGCCCATGCATGGTTAGAGAAACTTTATTACCTGCTATTCAGGTGGGTCGAAGATGAACGTTGGGCATGTGGGGAGAGCATCAGCAGCTTTTTGGAACACGCCCCTGATCAGCTTCACCACAGCCTTATTTGCGTGTCTTTCTCATTGCTTGCATACCATTCCGCTGTGTTGGTCCACGACCTCTGTGCGACGATTTTCTTCAGTCGTGGGAGGTGCTGGAGCCCACCAGGTGCTGCCTTGTCCCATTCATTTGCGTCGAATACTAACTTCAGCACCCGAAGCTCGGGCA
This sequence comes from Miscanthus floridulus, assembly GCF_019320115.1. NCBI lineage: Eukaryota > Viridiplantae > Streptophyta > Magnoliopsida > Poales > Poaceae > Miscanthus > Miscanthus floridulus. Next base: position 2,232,265 of record NC_089592.1, on the reverse strand, counting down.
TAGCCCCTGCCTCGAATGACAGGTACGAGATGCAGTCACAGTCGAACCTAAAATATTTGACAGATGCAAATCCCATGGAACCTCTTATCGCGATCCTTTCTATCAGGATGCCTGTGATCCGTAGGGTGAGGCTGAGCAGGGACAGTGCCCCTGTCCCAATGGTGGCAAAATCTTCTTGGACCATTTGCTCCACCCCAAGACTCAACTTACGGAGGTTCGGGAGATGGCGGAGCCACCTAGGAACTCTAGAGAAGGTGCATCCATTCATGTTGAGCTCCTCAAGGTTGTGGAAAGTTGGGGAAAGCGAGCTCAACACGTCAACACGCCAAGCAACTTCATCATAGGACATATATGTAGTTTTCTGAGCTTGCTGAGTTTCTCAAGAGAAGTATTTAGAGCTTTCATACATGCAAACTTTTCCAATGATGCACACCCCTTGGGGAAAATAAAACCCAAATCTGACAAGGAGGTAAGCTGCCCCATGCCTATAATACTTTCCAGTGAGTTTGTCGGAAGAATAAATTTATGCAAAGTGCGCAGCGATTTCAACTTACCAATACTCCCATCAGGTACGCGATGGCACAACTAGATGGCCCAAGCGCGGCACATCAGCAATCTCTATTGCAATGTCACTGATTGTCGTACTAGATAATTCCAAAGTCTCCAAAATCTGCAGTCCATGTATTTGGCAAGGCAGCATGACGTTTCCTCTAACATTTAAATACCTCAGCTGTGATAACTGGTTGATATGACGGTAACTTCGAAGGAATAATACTCGTAAAAACTTAAACTCAAGCAGCACAGGACTCTCCATCGTAACTGACCTAACCTGTATGTGAAAAGAAAAACAATGCAACATAGTAGGCGTGGATGGTTAATTAGACTCCATTTTAGCCTTTATTATATTGACCTATAATTAGTCTATATATTTAGCATTCCTATTTGGCATTTAAAAATTCATAGAAGCTAATGGTTGGCCAGATTGTTTCATGGTTCTAATTAATCCGGCTACCAGAGGTTGGGAACGGCCGAGAAACACATGCATGTACTCGTCGTCATGTGGTGCCCGTCCACTAACTGTAGCTAGCTTGATAAACTAATAATTGCATGCACATGGCATCGTATAGGCCTACCGAGCAGTCGCTGAGAAAAATCACAGCAAGCTCCAAAAGCTTCCAATCAATGTACGATATATGCAGCCGCTCACATACATGCGCATTCACTCCCCTCTATAAAATCATGCGAGCCCACATACACCACCACTAGCAGCAGCATAAAAAAACTAAACTGGTAGACCCCGAAATTAACGAAGTCGTCATAGACGCCTCGTTATTGATGGGTTTACGAACACATGGTTAATATGTACCCATGCGATGAGTGATTGTCAAGATATGATCGACATTTGGTTTAGTGTCGAGACTAACCAAGGCGTGAATATAGTATGTGCAACATGTCTGGTGTTGAGCGTTGGAAGTTGATGTGACAGCGTTGGAAGTTGGGGCGTTGAACACTCATGCTGAATTTACCGCCGGTAGACCAAACGGTCGTGGAGGGCTGGCGGCCATGTATAACGCATATCCCAGTCGGCTCGGCTTTTCATACGACGGTGAAATTCTGTGCCGGTGGAAGCATCGCACTGCTGTCTTCTACGGCAGTGAAACTAGTGATGCTGATCGCTCAATCTGTAGTAGTAGCTCTTGGCGTTGGAGCCCTCGTCGCTAGTGCTCCACCAGCGCTCAACTTCTTCCTCCTTCTTGGAGGAGTCGTTGTTGGTTGCTTGAAGCCATTCATGGTTGAAGTTGGAAGAAAGTGGTGATGAAGAAAGAAGAGAGATGGTTTCAGGGCAGATGGGGTGAATAATATGTAGAGCATTGGGAGAGCCTCTTCGGCTTCTCCCTGCGGAATTAATGGTTATGAAAAGGGCGTTGGAAGTTTGGAGAGTGAACAATCATGAAGGTTGTTGACCTCCGGTGCATCAGTGGCCCTTTAGGGCCGATAGTCAAAATTACTATCGCAGTCGGCTCGACATATAATCTGGTGTCGAAGCGGACCCGGAGATCATTTCTGGATCCTACGGTCACCCGGCGATGAATATACTTATGGTCGGTTCCTCGGGTCAATGCGCCCCGCCGTCCCTCCAACTGGCGGTGGTAAGGGTGCTGCCATAACACTTTCTTTAGTACTGCAATTATTAGTGAACAGATAGTTGTTATTTTTAAATAATAGGTATAATTATTTAACTATTCTATTCTCATTCACTGTCGTCCATCCAACTGGATAAAACAATCGCTCGTTTTATCCATCCAACCAAATAAAAATAATGGACAAATCTATCCCAAAATTTAAGAGCGACCATATCCCATCCAATTTCGCTCTAAAACCAAACACACCCCTATTTACTTGTTTAGCCGTCACTGGTCATGGTCACGGGTTCTGACTTGGACATTATCAACACTCTATACTGGTGGACTCCGATCCACTCTGTTTTTTTTTTGTCTTTCCATTACAGAGAATTAATTAAGCCCCAAATTTTGATTTCATCCTTTTGAAAGAGCAAAAAATGTTGTGGAGTGTGCATTCCGGCCAAAATTTGCTAAAATCCCAGTAAGTACTCACTAAAACAATGCAATATGCTATCGTAAAAAAAAAGAGTGCAAAAGTTTACAGGTCGGGTTTAATAACCAGTCCAAAAGGCCTTAGGTGGCAACTTCAGGTCAGCAGCGTTGCTTTCCAACATCTCCAGCACTTCGCCCATGGAAGGCCGATCGGCGGGTTTGGACTGTATGCACCACAAAGCCAACTATGATCATCTACCTCACCAGCACTTCCATATTGTCGCTGCTGCTGCTGATCTCGCTAGCTGTGGAGCCACAGAACTGATCCAAGTTTTCATACAGCCATTGCGGGAAAATACTTGCTGCTGCTGTCGTCTGTACTCACATTGATTTTCTTCCTTGCTCCCACCATCTCAAGGACCACCATGCCATAACTGTACACGTCAGCCTTGCTGCCCACTGGTCCGTAGTTTCTTGAGAACACTTCAGGTGCTATGTATCCTATCGTGCCTCTTGCCCCGGCAATGGAGATTCAACTCTCCTTTGTCGGCTCAGCTTAGCTAATCCAAAATCTGATATTTTTGGACAGAAATCCAGATCTAGCAGAATGTTGTGTGGTTTGATATCGAAATGCACAATGCGGGTGTTGCATCCTGTGTGGAGGTACTCCAATCCTCGTGCAATTCCTATGACAATATTGAACAATTTATTCCAACTTAAAGCATCTTCTCCTTCGGTAGAATTGTTGACAAAAGTGTATCTTTCAAGGGAACCATTGGGCATGTACTCGTAGAGGAGAGCTTTTTTTGAACCTTGAAGGCAATACCCTACCAGAGTAACAATGTTGACATGAGATGTTCTACTAATGCTGGCCACCTCGTTCATGAATTCCTCACCATCGCCCTCAATGCCCTTCAGCATCTTAACAGCTATCTCCGACCATCAGGCATGTTGCCTCTGTAAACAGCACCATAGCCACCTTGGCCAAGCTTGTGAGCAAAGACTTGGTCATTCTTTTCACTTCCGAATAAGTGTAACCTTTTGGGTGTAAGTTCCTGCTTCCGCAAAAAAGATTCAAGCCTTGGTGAATTTCTTGGCCATTTGTAACATGGTATCATGCCATAACATCTCTTATACCACATCAATACTATGAGAGCGATTAAACAACAGCCCAGATAGACCTGAGGTGCCTGCTAAAATATCTAAAATAGACATTAAATAAAATTATCTATGTGAGATTATGCTGCAAAATGCCAAACATTATTTATTTAAAGGAACAGTCATGCCAGAGAGCTGCCTGCTGTTCTAAAACAAAGGAGAAACTCCTTTAGTGACCAGAACTCAAACAAAAACACATGGGTTCAATGTTTGTTCCTTCTACGAATTTGTAATCCACTTGATGTATTTTTCCTTTAAATTTTCAATAAAGTACTCTTTCCCTTCTAAATTATAAGATGTTTTGTCTTCTTTATATATAATATATATATATATATATATATAATCTATATATATATATATATATATACACACACACACACACCACACCACACCACACACACATTATGTTAGATACATAGCTAAAGCAATATATCCAGAAAAGCCAAAACGTCTTATAATTTAGAATGGAGGGAGTATTCCACTATCAGAAAAAATGGCCCATGTGCTTCTTCTTTTGGGTTTTTACACAAGATCGTAGTTCCTTATGTTAAAAAATTCTTAGCAATGGCCATGATATAGGTATATCAATGGAGTTTTTGTTTGAGGAACTATTATCAAATATTAGTATAATCACAGTACACATTTAGGGAAATAAAAAAACTCAAACTATGGGGGATAGCTAGCGCACCCCCCCCCCCCCGACGAGCATTTCGTATTATTATAGAGGACTTCTCACCTAGTTCAAGAAACCTCCGAACCTCGTACCCCACGCGCACACAGGGGCTCGTTACCCTGTGAGTGGGCCGGTGCCACAAACATGTGCTTTGAGTAACGCGGGGCAGACGAGGGTTTTTTTTTACCTCTAGCACTGCAATTCGCCCCCGTGGGGGATCGAACCCGGCCGCGAGGGTGCCACCTAGATTGCTTGACCAGCCGGTCTAGCAAATTAGTGTAAACAAGGAGAGTAAATATAGTTCCTAAGCATATTTCTGTTGGTCTTATATCAATAAAAAAGAATCTTCAAAGCACGTATACAAGCTAGGGATTCTTACATATTCTGATCCTTCACTACTGGAGGCGCATGCTTTGCCGAGGGCCTCTGGCCCTCGGCAAAGGACTAGAAACCCTCGGCAAAAGGCTTTGCCGAGGGCTGCCCTCGGCAAAGACCCCTCGGGGAATTTTAGACGGCGAAGGGGTCTTTGCCGAGGGCCCTTTATCGGGAACTCGGCAAAGCCTTTGCCGAGGGCCAGGATCGCCCTCGGCAAAGAAAAGACGCCGTCAGATGCCGGCGCCGTAGGCGGTTTCTTTGCCGAGGGCCGACCCTCGGCAAAGAAATGATTTTTTTTTTGAATTTGTTTGCCGAGGGCCGACCCTCGGCAAATAAAAGTTTTTAAAGTCCCGACACATGTCGGAACTTCCGACAGTCGGAAGTCCCGACTTGGGTCGGAACTGCCGACGACGAGGCATCTTTCCGAGGGCATAACTTCTTCATCCGGACTCCAAATTAGACATTCCATATATGTTTCTTGACCGTCTCGACGAGAGGAACGCAATGGTGAAGTCCGTTTCACATTTTGACAACTTCACAAAATGAACATTTTTGGTTGTCAACATATGCCCCCCTGTTTTCAGGTGAATGATGCATAAACCTAAAAACACTTAATCAAATAAATTAAAACCAAACAGCGACGATTCCCATCTCATCGGCTGCTCAGCGGCTAAGGATGATGTATACATCGGCTATTTTTTCTAAGGGCGATACATTTATCGGCCATTGTTTGGTGAGCACTTAGGCTTCTTGCCAAACACTTGGAAAGTACCTTTTCAAGTACCTCCCGTTGATTGCTCTTGTGAGACGTTCACCTTGCAATGTCTCTAGCACATATGAATTTCCGAATATAACTTTGACCACTTTGTAAGGACCTTTCCAATTTGGTGACCACTTGCCAAACTGACTGCTCTTCGATCCAATTGGTAGTATGGTTTTCCACACCAATTATCCCACTTGGAAGGATTTGCTCCTGACTTTCTTGTTGTACGCTTTGGCAACTCGAGCTTTATCTTTCTCTATTTCTTTGAGAGCTTTTAATCTCACATCAGTCACCTCATCGATATTATCCATCATCAAATCATGATACACAACAGCTGATAAATCATTTTGTTTAGCAAGCCTGTATGCATCTAAATTCACTTCGACAGGCAACACAGCCTCTTGGCCATATACTAACTCAAAAGGAGTAACCTTTGTAGCACCATGCCTTGAAATGTGATGTGCCCATAGAGCCTTAGACAAAACTTCATGCCATCTCCTTGGATTCTCCTCAATTTTCTTTTTGATGAGCTTGATCAAAGTCTTATTACTAGACTCAGCTTGGTCATTGGCTTGAGCATAGTATGGAGATGAATTGAGTAACTTGATCTTATATAATTCGGCAAATTCCCTCACCTCTTTAGACACAAATGATGTCCTTTGATCTGTAGTTAATGTTTGAGGGATGCCGAATCTATGAATAATATGCTCAGTAATGAACTTAATTACTTGGTTGTGTGTCATATTCTTCAAAGGAACTCCCTCGGTCCACTTAGTAAAGTAATCTGTAGCAACTAACATAAATTGGTGTCCCTTCGAAGATGAGGGATATATTTGACCAATGAAGTCTAACCCCCAACCACAAAAAGGCCATGGTTTGATGATAGGATGAAGCACAGCAGTAGGCACAAGCTGAATATTTCCAAACTTCTAGCACTCTTCGCAACCTTTATAGTAGCGAAAACAATCGGCCATCATAGTAGGCCAATAGAAACCGGCTCTATGCAATAACCACTTCATCTTTGGGGCCAATTGATGCGTACCACGGATGCCTTCATGGATTTCTCCCATAGCCACTCTTGCCTGATCTGATCCCAAGCACTTAAGCAGCAAATCTTCGGCGGTTCTTCGATAGAGCTCATCATTATGCAATACATATTTGAAAGCGCTCCGTCGAACACTTTTATCAATTTTGGCACTTGGATCACGTAGATATCTCAACAAGGGAGTCCTCCAATCTTCTAAATTGGCCCCAACATCACTAGAAGTTATATCGGGTCGATTTGATATCTTCTCAAGCGAATTGACCAGGTTGGTCACAGGGGAGTCGGCTGAACCAACTAGGCCGGTAGGCTTAGCCGATTTAGAGGTGTCGGCTTGGCCAACTAGGGCAGTTGGTTTAGCCGACTTGGCCACAGCAGAAGAGTAGTCGGCTGAGCCAACTTGGTTAGTTGGCTGAGCCGACTGATCTTTACCTACACAGGAAAAATTGAAATCTTCATGCATCGGCTGTTCTTGAATATGGAAATTATATCCATTGACATCATAGCCAGATGCTTGCTGAGCTAACATGTTGGCCTTTTGATTTTCATGCCTCGTAATATGCTGAATTTAAAATTCGGCAAAATAATCAATAACATCAAGGCAAGCATCAAGACAAGCTCTTAGTGATCCTTCTAAACATTGAAATTCACTAGCAACTTGCTGTACTACTAGCAAAGAATCACCATAAGCTTCAACATGTTTTACTTCCATAGACCGCAACATGATCAACCCGAATAATAGAGCTTCATATTCGGTTTGATTGTTGGTACAAGAGAAATCTAATCGGCTTGACATTCCAATTTCAGCACCATTAGGGGAAATAAGAATAATACCAACACCTTGGCCATCTTTACAAACCGATCCATCAAAGTATAATTTCCATGGAGTAAAAGTAAGGTAATTGACTTCATCATCTAAATCAATACCATGCTCAACAATAAAATCAGCAAGAACTTGACCTCTTAATGTTTTCAATGGTTCAAAAGTCAAGTCATATTCTATTAGTGCGTATGCCTATTTGTCTATCCTTCCATGAAGAATTGGCCGATATAACATGTGCTTTATCACATCGGCCTGGCAAGCAACAACACATGTACTAGACAAAAGATAATGTCTCATCTTAGCACAAGCATAGTACAGTGATAAGCATAATTTTTCTATATGGGCATACCTTGTCTCGAGATAAAAAAGACGGCGACCAAGATAAGCAATCACATATTCTTTACCTTCATCTTCTTGAGTCAAAACAACCCCGATTACCTTCTCTTCGACAGCAATATATAACTTGAAAGGAACTCCTCTCCTAGGTGCATGAAGAACCGGTGGTGTTGACAAATATTCCTTTATCTTTTTAAATGCCTCTTGTTGTTTTGCCCCCCCCCCCCCCCAAGTGAATTCAGATTCATCCTTCAGCTTCAATATAGGGGTTCCCAGACAAGTTAGCAATAAATCTTCTCAAGTAGTTCATTTTTCCCAAGAACTTTTGCAAGTCCTTCTTGCACGTAGGTGCCTTAACTTTCTTGATCTTCTCTATCCTCTTGGGATCAACCTCTATGCCCTTATCATGAATTATGAAGCCTAAAAACTTTCCAACCGATACCCCAAAAGCATATTTGAGTGGGTTCATCTTCAATCCATAACGACGCATCCTCTCAAAAGCAAGACGCAAATCGGCCAAATGAAATTTATGGGCGGCCGATTTGATCACAATATCGTCAATGTACGAAAAAAGTCTACTCCACCCCCTCAACTATGGGAAGTGGTGTACATAACCCCCTCAACTATGAAATCGTCTGTTTTACCCCCTGAACTTTCCAAAACCGTCTATTCTACCCCTGGGCGGTTTTCAGCGGCGGGTTTGCTACAGTAACAGCGGGTCTGCTGTAGTAACACCGGGTTGCTACAGTGCTGGTGTTTTGAATTTTCTTTTTTTTTAATTTATTTTTGATGAATTTTTGAAAAATCATAGAAAAATCATAAAATGAAAAATCTAATTTTATTGGACTCCATATGAGTAGATCTACACAGTGAATATATAATACGATATGCTTTAGTACAATTTTTTTTGTAGCCTTAGATTAATTGAAAAATCTAATTTTGTCTGTAATTAATTGGAATAATTCATAGCTGCTGCTTCTATGGTCCAATTATGGTGAAATTTTTATGGCACGCTAATTATTGTATGCTTGAACTATAGTAAAAATTTCATACTCATTAGACTATGTATAACTTAGTTATAGATAAATTCTAATTAATTACAGATAAAATTGGATTTTCCAATTAATTTAAAGCTACAAAAAAAATTTGTACTAAAATATACCGTATTATATATTCACTGTGTAGATCTACTCATGTGGAGTCCAATAAAATTAGATTTTTTATTTTATGATTTTTCTATGATTTTTCAAAAATTCACCGAAAATAAACAAAAAAAGGAAATTCAAAACACCTGTACTGCAGCAACCTGCTGGTACTGTAGCAGACCCGATGTTACTGTAGCAAACCGCCGTTGAAAACCACTCAGGGGGTAGAATAGACGGTTTTGGAAAGTTTAGGGGGTAAAACAGACGGTTTCATAATTGAGGGGGTTATGTAGACCACCTCCCATAGTTGAGGGGGTGGAGTAGACTTTTTCCTCAATGTACACCTCCATAATCACCCCAATTAAATCATGGAAAATCAAATTCATAGCTTTTTGATAAGTAGCACCTGCATTCTTTAGCCCAAATGTCATCACAACCCACTCAAAAAGACCAACAAACCCAGGACATATAAAGGCCATCTTAGACATATCTTCCTCGGCCATGAAAATCTGATTATAACCGGCATTACCATCAAAAAAGCTAATAACCCGGTGTCCTGAAGCATCATTGATAAGCATATCGGCTATAGGCATAGGATACTTATCTTTTGGAGTAGCTCTATTCAGATCTCTAAAATCAATACATACTCTGATCTTCCCAGAATCCTTCTTCTCAACAGGCATAATATTAGAGACCCACTCCGCATACCTACATGGTTGTATAAACCCCGCTTCCAGTAGCCGATTAATCTCTTCTTTAATCCTATCATAAATTGTAGAATTAAATCGACGGGGTTTTTGCTTGAAAGGCCTTAATCCTTTCTTAATAGGGAGCCGATGCTCAACAAGCTCTCGGCTCAATCCAGGCATCTTTGTATAATCCCATGCAAAACAATCAACATATTCCTTGAGAAGCGCGATTAACTCAACTTTGTAATCGGCTTCCAAATTTTGATTAATAAACGTCGGCCGGGGCACAGAGCCATCCCCAATATCAACTTGTTCCAAAGGGTCGGCCGACGTAAAACCTTGGCCCAACTTATCGAGCTCATCAAAATCATCAATAGCCTCACAGGCATCGGTCTTATTAGCCCGATACTGTTCAACACGATGTTTTAACCATTCAATGTTAGCATCCATTACAATAATGATTACATGATGATATTGAGCCGATTATCAATCGGCTTCAAGGACACAGGAACAAAACCTTGCTTGGTAACACTAATAAATTCAAAACTAGAAAGATCTTTACCAGATAAGCAAGCAATAGCATCATGCCCCCCCGAGTGTAGGAGTATCGGCTGCAGCAACATCAGCCGATGAATCTGAATGCACGACCTCAACAGCATCTCCCACCCATTGGATGAGAAATTGGTGCAAGCTAGATGGCACGCAACGATTGGCATGGATCCAATCACGCCCAAGTATCAAGTTATAGCTACCTTGCACGTCGGTGACGAAGAACGCCGTGGCCAAAGTCTTGCTTCTAATGGTGAGCTCCATGTTAGCAACTCCTCTGGCTGGAATGGGAGCACCTCCTCCAACACCACTGATCGTCATGTTGGTCTTGATCAGCTCCTCATCAGTGCCACCGAGCTTCTTATAAAGCGGATACGGCATCAAGTTCACTATCGCCCCACTGTCCACTAACATGCTATGGACCGGTGTGCCATTGATATAACCCTTCACATGTAGAGGCTTGAGATGGTTGATGGAGTCATCTGGTTTCTGAAATACGGCGCTTTCTGTTGCAAAATTAAATTCTACTGCCGTGGAGTCATCTGCCACGATGTAGTAATCAGCAGATAAAACAACTACATTGACCTCCACTCTCTCTGGAGTAGGCTCATAGTCAACCATCTCCTCGTCGGGAACCTCAGGAACCTCCATGCCAACCAGAGCAGCAACAGTAGTAGCGAAATCATCAGAGGATACCTCAGAGGCACCCGGGACAATAGGAATCAGCTCAGCTGACTCGGAAGCCGACTTAGTTGACTCTGGACCTTCTGAAGCAGTAAGGGCAGGCAAAGTCGGCTTAGCCGACTCAGGAGTCGGCTTAGCTGATTGGCTCAACACAGGAGTTCGCTTAGCCGACTCTAGAGTCGACTTAGCCGACTGGCCGGTAGCAGTAGTGGCGTTTCGAACTTCTGGAGGGATTTCGACCTGTACGGGGTTGAGGATTTCATTCTCCATCTTGGCAAGCTTCTCCCTCTTCTGTTGCTTATGTTGGGCACGCTGCAATTTGCGCCGTTGAGTTTTATTCAACCCACGAGGACACCACACGGGTTGCCGGTACTTGGAATCTCCTTCGACGTGTTTCTTCTCTTCAATTCCAAAAACATCTTTAGGATCTTCGCCTTGCTTAGATGCCAGAATTTCTTTGATTACAATCGGCCCATCATGATTAGTGATGGGAGCTTCCATGGAGCCGATTGTGATAACCGATTGAGGCCTAGCTCTTGGTGGGGGAACGACGGGAATCCCAACCTTCTTAGGCACATAAACTTGCTGCATTGGTGCCTTTCCCGACTCTTGTGGAGTCAAAGTCCTAGAGGTAATCACACGATCTTGACTTGTACCGCTAGAGCTCGATTGACAATTATTCAATCGGCTAAAGACAGAGGGTCTTGGAATTGAACCAGCAGGATCTTCCCACCTTTGTTGGCTATGCACGGGTGCTGCCGGAGGATACGGCACCCAAACTCCATAAGGGCCCCATTGCGGTGTAACCGAAGGCGGAATCGGGGGACCCCAGCGAGAAACACGAGGAACAACTCTCTGAGACGGAGCTGTTGGTTGCACCACCGCCAATTGCTTGATCTTGTCTCCTTCTCGCTTAGGCGGAGTAGACTCTTTTTTTAAACAGCCTATTATGGGAATCGACCTTTTGTTGCTTATACTTGGCCATGAGCCTGTCAAAGGTGCATTGCTTCTTCGCGAACTCTCCTTGGTTCTTCTTCTCATTCATCTTCCAGGTGCCAATCTCCGGTCGCTGTGGAACAAATGTACACAAAACACGAACACCGGAGGTGCTGGAGCTGTTGGAACCAGGAGAGTTGGCTAAGCCGACTGGCGCAGTCGGCTCAGCTAACTTGGCTGAGGTGGTGGTAGAGTCAGCTACGCCGACTCCTTGAGTCGGTTGAGCAGACTGGCCCTGCTGTGTGCTGGAGTTGGCCTGGCCAACTGGTGGAGTTGGCCTAGCCGGCCTCTGCTGTGCCGCCGTTGTTTCATACCACCGCTGCCTTTTCAAATATTGCATTGATCCGGCGGTGATCTTCAACTTGTTCTTGCCTTCATCATCCTTCTCAAGCACCACTTTGCGCCCTGAATTTCTTTCGACATTCGGTGCTACACGTGGTTCGCCGATAATCACGTTCTTGCCTTGTGCTTTATCGGCTTGCTCTGGACGAATCAAAATAGCGGGCGCCCCTGCTTCAACCATGTGCATCGGAAAAGGGGTCTTATCAACTTGCATTTCAGTAAGACTCAATCGTCCCTCATTAAGGGCCGATTGGACCTGCCGACAAAAAACATTGCAATCATTAGTGGCATGAGAAAAAGAATTATGATATTTGCAATAAGCCCTTCTCTTTAACTCATCAGCTGAAGGCAATGTATAATTGATTCTAATATAACCAAATTTCAACAATTCATCAAAGATTCGGTCACATTTAGAGAAATAAAAAGTAAATTTTATTTCCTCATTCCAATTTTTATGAATCGGCTTGAGAGAAGGACAAGTAACCAATTTATTCTCTACTGGCCATTTAATTTCAGCAGCTAAACATTCTTTATTATCATCATCAGAATCATCGAAACAATCACCAACAAAATGCACATTCTGACGATGAGATTTATAAGCATCACGAGACTCTTTAAAGCGCGATTCAATTGAAACGGCCTTTTGCATAAGTTGATTAACATTGTGAAACTCATAATGGTCGAGCTTTTCTCTAATACTAGAACGTAAACCAGCAAAGCATAAATCAGTTAAATCTCTTTCAGAAATATTTAAATGGAAACATCGGTTCTTAATCTCTCTAAATCGTTTGAAAAAATCATGGACGGACTCATCACGCCCTTGATGAACCGATGCAAGATGAGACAATCTTGTTTCATGAGCACCGCTATAAAAGTGATTATGAAATTTCTCTTCTAATTCAGCCCATGAACCAATAGAACAAGATGGTAATGAAGTAAACCATGCAAAAGCTGTGCCAGTAAGAGATAAAGGAAAATTACGAACTTTCATAAAATCATAAGCACTAGCCTCACCCAATTGTGCAAGAAACATGCTAATATGCTCCATGGTTGATTTACTATCATCACCACTAAATTTCTGAAAGTCAGGTACCCTCCACCCATCAGGTGCTTTCATGAAATCATAAGTAGAAGGGTACGACTTTTGATAAGTATTCCTACTAGATTTAAGTTGCACTCCTAAACTACTCTCAAGAGATTTAGCCAATTCATCCTTAAACCGATTCAAAGCATCATCAAAATCGGTAGTAGGAGCATTTAGAGTAACATTAAATGTAGGAATTTGGCTAGGTGACTTCGGTGGGTTTGGTAAAACATTATGCCCCGCTGAAGCTCTATTTGTTGATGCTCCATAATCGGTTCGAAGAGCTCGACCCGAACTTTGTGCACCAACACCTGTACGTGTAGATGTGCTAGCACCAGTTTGACCGGCCTTATCGGTTTCAGATGCCGAAGGGGCCGATTGAAATTGGCTAGCGGAAGCATGAGAGGTTTGATTTTCATAAAAATTCAAAGGCATACCGAACTGAGGTTGCTGCATGGCACCCAATTGATCATAATCGGTTATCTTGCCCTCTAACTTATCCATATGTGCTTGAAGTAGATTAGAAAGATGCTGAAGGTTATTACTATGCAATTTTCTTTCATCTATCAACATCTGAGCAAAATTGGCATGAGTAGGATAAGTATCAGTATTTACCTCCTCGTCATACTTAGCTTTTCCGTTGCCCTTCTCCTCGGCGCCTGAAGATTCGGAAGCGGTAGCATCGCCATAGGAGGGTTCACGGAACTGAGTGACCTTGTGTTGCTGATTCTTGGTGCAGCTCTCCAAGAAAGCTTTGACATCGGCATCGAGCTTGGCCTGAAGTTTCTGGCACAACTCATCTGGAAGCTCATCCATGGATTGAGGAAAGATCATGTTAGCCTCATTGAAGGGGCTAGTCTTGTCACCCTTGTTGGTGGCAGCACCATCGTTGCCTCCCAAGTTGCTAGTAGATTGATTCTTGATTCGCTTCGCTGTCCCCAGCGGAGTCGCCAAAAACTATGTTGACGTTGAGGATGACCCCAAACCAACACACCAGCAGGGCCTTGGACGCCCAAAGAGGTTGCACACAACCTGCAATGCAGCAAGAACGCAGCGTAATCGATCAAACCAATCTAAAGATTGGTGAGACCGATGTAGAGCTTGTTCTTAGCCGGAAAAGCTCCCGAACTTCTCCCGGGAAGACCCGTCAGGGAGGAGCACGTGGAGGATCTCATAGGACCAGCAAGACCGCCTAGGATGACGCTGAATCTCGCTAGGAAACTCAACGAACAGCAAGAGAGGTTGAGAGAGGGAAATTAGGGCATAAGGAGTTGATAGATTGGTTTGTATGACGATTGGATAGATAGGAACTCAATCGGCCATGATCCTCTCATATATATAGAGGGGGTGGTTTTATCCCAGTAGGAAACTTCTCCAGGCCTTATTTTCTAAGTTTCTCACGAGTTTGAAATAGTTCGGATCGGAATCCAAAAGGCCAGATCCGAACAGGATTTTTTGTCAGGTATGTCGGAAGTCCAGTCGGAAGTCCCGACTTGTGTCGGAAGTCCCGACTCGAGTCGGCACTCCCGACAGTCGGAACTTTCGACTTTTGTCTGAACTCCCGACGTAGGGATAACCCCAGACACCCGAGCAGATTTCTTCAGGCTTCCCGGAAGTCCCGACACACGTCGGAACTTCCGACAGTCGGAAGTCCCGACTTGGGTCGGAACTCCCGACGACGAGGCATCTTTCCGAGGGCATAACTTCTTCATCCGGACTCCAAATTAGACATTCCATATATGTTTCTTGACCGTCTCGACGAGAGGAACGCAATGGTGAAGTCTGTTTCACATTTTGACAACTTCACAAAATGAACATTTTTGGTTGTCAACAGTAACCACAGCATACACAGAGGTAGAGGCTGTTTAGTTGCCGCCCTCACCTGGGCGTGCCTGCCAGGAAACCAATCTCAGCCCCAGGCGATGGAAATCGAACACATGCGGACTCTGGCTGGCGCCGGAGGTGCCTGGGAGGCAGCATCCAAACAGGCCCATAGTCTCGAGAGAATTCATAATAAGACAAACCCCTGGCTGGGTAGAGCAATCAAAATAAAAGAAGCTAGTGCAGCGCAATGAATGCAATGCCACCCAGCTATCAGCTGATCAGCAGCAGGTCAGCAGGTTGCACATCCCCAAGCTAGATGGAGGAAGGAAATTGATGATGACTGAACTCAAATTGCCACTTAAGCTGAGGTATGGTGATTGGAGCCATGGGTACCTCTCCCTCGCCGGGCTAGCAAGTATGGATAATGTGAATTCATTATCCATACTTGCATGAAGAACCTGCACTGCACCTTAATTAATCCACCACGTTCAAACACTCCTCCTCCTCCTCCTCCTCCTCCTCCTCCTCCTCTACGAGCCTGCATGCATTAAACAGGAGGGGACACATTCTTGATTCATCATGAGCAGGCAGTAAAAAAGAAACCGAGAACATATAACTGCCAATACACATCCATCGCCCATGCATGGTTAGAGAAACTTTATTACCTGCTATTCAGGTGGGTCGAAGATGAACGTTGGGCATGTGGGGAGAGCATCAGCAGCTTTTTGGAACACGCCCCTGATCAGCTTCACCACAGCCTTATTTGCGTGTCTTTCTCATTGCTTGCATACCATTCCGCTGTGTTGGTCCACGACCTCTGTGCGACGATTTTCTTCAGTCGTGGGAGGTGCTGGAGCCCACCAGGTGCTGCCTTGTCCCATTCATTTGCGTCGAATACTAACTTCAGCACCCGAAGCTCGGGCATAGCCCCTGCCTCGAATGACAGGTACGAGATGCAGTCACAGTCGAACCTAAAATATTTGACAGATGCAAATCCCATGGAACCTCTTATCGCGATCCTTTCTATCAGGATGCCTGTGATCCGTAGGGTGAGGCTGAGCAGGGACAGTGCCCCTGTCCCAATGGTGGCAAAATCTTCTTGGACCATTTGCTCCACCCCAAGACTCAACTTACGGAGGTTCGGGAGATGGCGGAGCCACCTAGGAACTCTAGAGAAGGTGCATCCATTCATGTTGAGCTCCTCAAGGTTGTGGAAAGTTGGGGAAAGCGAGCTCAACACGTCAACACGCCAAGCAACTTCATCATAGGACATATATGTAGTTTTCTGAGCTTGCTGAGTTTCTCAAGAGAAGTATTTAGAGCTTTCATACATGCAAACTTTTCCAATGATGCACACCCCTTGGGGAAAATAAAACCCAAATCTGACAAGGAGGTAAGCTGCCCCATGCCTATAATACTTTCCAGTGAGTTTGTCGGAAGAATAAATTTATGCAAAGTGCGCAGCGATTTCAACTTACCAATACTCCCATCAGGTACGCGATGGCACAACTAGATGGCCCAAGCGCGGCACATCAGCAATCTCTATTGCAATGTCACTGATTGTCGTACTAGATAATTCCAAAGTCTCCAAAATCTGCAGTCCATGTATTTGGCAAGGCAGCATGACGTTTCCTCTAACATTTAAATACCTCAGCTGTGATAACTGGTTGATATGACGGTAACTTCGAAGGAATAATACTCGTAAAAACTTAAACTCAAGCAGCACAGGACTCTCCATCGTAACTGACCTAACCTGTATGTGAAAAGAAAAACAATGCAACATAGTAGGCGTGGATGGTTAATTAGACTCCATTTTAGCCTTTATTATATTGACCTATAATTAGTCTATATATTTAGCATTCCTATTTGGCATTTAAAAATTCATAGAAGCTAATGGTTGGCCAGATTGTTTCATGGTTCTAATTAATCCGGCTACCAGAGGTTGGGAACGGCCGAGAAACACATGCATGTACTCGTCGTCATGTGGTGCCCGTCCACTAACTGTAGCTAGCTTGATAAACTAATAATTGCATGCACATGGCATCGTATAGGCCTACCGAGCAGTCGCTGAGAAAAATCACAGCAAGCTCCAAAAGCTTCCAATCAATGTACGATATATGCAGCCGCTCACATACATGCGCATTCACTCCCCTCTATAAAATCATGCGAGCCCACATACACCACCACTAGCAGCAGCATAAAAAAACTAAACTGGTAGACCCCGAAATTAACGAAGTCGTCATAGACGCCTCGTTATTGATGGGTTTACGAACACATGGTTAATATGTACCCATGCGATGAGTGATTGTCAAGATATGATCGACATTTGGTTTAGTGTCGAGACTAACCAAGGCGTGAATATAGTATGTGCAACATGTCTGGTGTTGAGCGTTGGAAGTTGATGTGACAGCGTTGGAAGTTGGGGCGTTGAACACTCATGCTGAATTTACCGCCGGTAGACCAAACGGTCGTGGAGGGCTGGCGGCCATGTATAACGCATATCCCAGTCGGCTCGGCTTTTCATACGACGGTGAAATTCTGTGCCGGTGGAAGCATCGCACTGCTGTCTTCTACGGCAGTGAAACTAGTGATGCTGATCGCTCAATCTGTAGTAGTAGCTCTTGGCGTTGGAGCCCTCGTCGCTAGTGCTCCACCAGCGCTCAACTTCTTCCTCCTTCTTGGAGGAGTCGTTGTTGGTTGCTTGAAGCCATTCATGGTTGAAGTTGGAAGAAAGTGGTGATGAAGAAAGAAGAGAGATGGTTTCAGGGCAGATGGGGTGAATAATATGTAGAGCATTGGGAGAGCCTCTTCGGCTTCTCCCTGCGGAATTAATGGTTATGAAAGGGCGTTGGAAGTTTGGAGAGTGAACAATCATGAAGGTTGTTGACCTCCGGTGCATCAGTGGCCCTTTAGGGCCGATAGTCAAAATTACTATCGCAGTCGGCTCGACATATAATCTGGTGTCGAAGCGGACCCGGAGATCATTTCTGGATCCTACGGTCACCCGGCGATGAATATACTTATGGTCGGTTCCTCGGGTCAATGCGCCCCGCCGTCCCTCCAACTGGCGGTGGTAAGGGTGCTGCCATAACACTTTCTTTAGTACTGCAATTATTAGTGAACAGATAGTTGTTATTTTTAAATAATAGGTATAATTATTTAACTATTCTATTCTCATTCACTGTCGTCCATCCAACTGGATAAAACAATCGCTCGTTTTATCCATCCAACCAAATAAAAATAATGGACAAATCTATCCCAAAATTTAAGAGCGACCATATCCCATCCAATTTCGCTCTAAAACCAAACACACCCCTATTTACTTGTTTAGCCGTCACTGGTCATGGTCACGGGTTCTGACTTGGACATTATCAACACTCTATACTGGTGGACTCCGATCCACTCTGTTTTTTTTTTGTCTTTCCATTACAGAGAATTAATTAAGCCCCAAATTTTGATTTCATCCTTTTTGAAAGAGCAAAAAATGTTGTGGAGTGTGCATTCCGGCCAAAATTTGCTAAAATCCCAGTAAGTACTCACTAAAACAATGCAATATGCTATCGTAAAAAAAAAGAGTGCAAAGTTTACAGGTCGGGTTTAATAACCAGTCCAAAAGGCCTTAGGTGGCAACTTCAGGTCAGCAGCGTTGCTTTCCAACATCTCCAGCACTTCGCCCATGGAAGGCCGATCGGCGGGTTTGGACTGTATGCACCACAAAGCCAACTATGATCATCTACCTCACCAGCACTTCCATATTGTCGCTGCTGCTGCTGATCTCGCTAGCTGTGGAGCCACAGAACTGATCCAAGTTTTCATACAGCCATTGCGGAAAATACTTGCTGCTGCTGTCGTCTGTACTCACATTGATTTTCTTCCTTGCTCCCACCATCTCAAGGACCACCATGCCATAACTGTACACGTCAGCCTTGCTGCCCACTGGTCCGTAGTTTCTTGAGAACACTTCAGGTGCTATGTATCCTATCGTGCCTCTTGCCCCGGCAATGGAGATTCAACTCTCCTTTTGTCGGCTCAGCTTAGCTAATCCAAAATCTGATATTTTTGGACAGAAATCCAGATCTAGCAGAATGTTGTGTGGTTTGATATCGAAATGCACAATGCGGGTGTTGCATCCTGTGTGGAGGTACTCCAATCCTCGTGCAATTCCTATGACAATATTGAACAATTTATTCCAACTTAAAGCATCTTCTCCTTCGGTAGAATTGTTGACAAAAGTGTATCTTTCAAGGGAACCATTGGGCATGTACTCGTAGAGGAGAGCTTTTTTTGAACCTTGAAGGCAATACCCTACCAGAGTAACAATGTTGACATGAGATGTTCTACTAATGCTGGCCACCTCGTTCATGAATTCCTCACCATCGCCCTCAATGCCCTTCAGCATCTTAACAGCTATCTCACGACCATCAGGCATGTTGCCTCTGTAAACAGCACCATAGCCACCTTGGCCAAGCTTGTGAGCAAAAGACTTGGTCATTCTTTTCACTTCCGAATAAGTGTAACCTTTTGGGTGTAAAGTTCCTTGCTTCCGCAAAAAAGATTCAAGCCTTGGTGAATTTCTTGGCCATTTGTAACATGGTATCATGCCATAACATCTCTTATACCACATCAATACTATGAGAGCGATTAAACACAGCCCAGATAGACCTGAGGTGCCTGCTAAAATATCTAAAAATAGACATTAAATAAAATTATCTATGTGAGATTATGCTGCAAAATGCCAAACATTATTTATTTAAAGGAACAGTCATGCCAGAGAGCTGCCTGCTGTTCTAAAACAAAGGAGAAACTCCTTTAGTGACCAGAACTCAAACAAAAACACATGGGTTCAATGTTTGTTCCTTCTACGAATTTGTATCCACTTGATGTATTTTTCCTTTAAATTTTCAATAAAGTACTCTTTCCCTTCTAAATTATAAGATGTTTTGTCTTCTTTATATATATATATATATATATATATATATATATATATATATATATATATATATACACACACACACACACACACACACACACACACACACACACATTATGTTTAGATACATAGCTAAAGCAATATATCCAGAAAAGCCAAAACGTCTTATAATTTAGAATGGAGGGAGTATTCCACTATCAGAAAAAATGGCCCATGTGCTTCTTCTTTTTGGGTTTTTACACAAGATCGTAGTTCCTTATGTTAAAAAATTCTAGCAATGGCCATGATATAGGTATATCAATGGAGTTTTTGTTTGAGGAACTATTATCAAATATTAGTATAATCACAGTACACATTTAGGGAAATAAAAAAACTCAAACTATGGGGGGATAGCTAGCGCACCCCCCCCCCCCCGACGAGCATTTCGTATTATTATAGAGGACTTCTCACCTAGTTCAAGAAAACCTCCGAACCTCGTACCCCACGCGCACACAGGGGCTCGTTACCCTGTGAGTGGGCCGGTGCCACAAACATGTGCTTTGAGTAACGCGGGGCAGACGAGGGTTTTTTTTTACCTCTAGCACTGCAATTCGCCCCCGTGGGGGATCGAACCCGGCCGCGAGGGTGCCACCTAGATTGCTTGACCAGCCGGTCTAGCAAATTAGTGTAAACAAGGAGAGTAAATATAGTTCCTAAGCATATTTCTGTTGGTCTTATATCAATAAAAAAGAATCTTCAAAGCACGTATACAAGCTAGGGATTCTTACATATTCTGATCCTTCACTACTGGAGGCGCATGCTTTGCCGAGGGCCTCTGGCCCTCGGCAAAGGACTAGAAACCCTCGGCAAAGGCTTTGCCGAGGGCTGCCCTCGGCAAAGACCCCTCGGGGAATTTTTAGACGGCGAAGGGGTCTTTGCCGAGGGCCCTTTATCGGGAACTCGGCAAAGCCTTTGCCGAGGGCCAGGATCGCCCTCGGCAAAGAAAAGACGCCGTCAGATGCCGGCGCCGTAGGCGGTTTCTTTGCCGAGGGCCGACCCTCGGCAAAGAAATGATTTTTTTTTTGAATTTGTTTGCCGAGGGCCGACCCTCGGCAAATAAAAGTTTTTATTTTTTTTTTAAATCTTTGCCGAGGGCCTCCTCTATGGCCCTCGGCAAAGAAATATTCAGGATTTTTTAAAAATTCTTTGCCGAGGGCCGGCCCTCGGCAAAGAAATGGTTTTTTTGAATTTTTAACCCTTTGCTGAGGGCCTACTCCCTGGCCCTCGGCAAAGAAATTTTCAGGATTTTTTAAAAATTCTTTGCCGAAGGCCGGCCCTCGGCAAAGAAATGGTTTTTTGAATTTTTTAACCCTTTGCCGAGGGCCTACTCCCTGGCCCTCGGCAAAGAAATTGGCAGGATTTTTTAAAAATTCTTTGCCGAGGGCCGGCCCTCGGCAAAGAAATGTTTTTTGAATTTTTTTAACCCTTTGCCGAGGGCCTACTCCCTGGCCCTCGGCAAAGAAATTGGCAGGATTTTTTCCAAAAAATCTTTGCCGAGGGCTATTGCTTGGGCCCTCAGCAAAGGGCACTTCTTTGCCGAGGGCCTTGGTCATTGCCCTCGGCAAAGAGGCAGAAATTTAATTTTTTTTTTGTTTTTTGCATTCCATCGACACAAGCATTTCATATATATACATATATATATCACACAGAACCCATTTTCTCACAATATATGACAACCATAATTGTGAACCACAAATCACAATATATTACAACGACAAGTCACATGTTCATCATCATTCACATGTTTATTACGACAAGTTAATAAAATCCAAGCACAAGTCACAACCATAAATCACAAATCACGCTAAAGTCCAACCACATCACCTAGCACGAGTCCTCATCAAGCTAGCCTATGAGACGATGGTGAAGGAAAAGCAGGATCACCCGGTGACGCACTAGCGGGTTGATTGGAACCCGCGGACTGAAGCTGCACAAAGGAGCAGAGATTGCATGTGTGAGTAATCCGGGAAAACAGTTTTGAAACTTAGAGATTGCATCTAGTATTGTAGGAATACAAAAAGATTAGACTAAATTGAAAATTTCGGCAGCACCTCCCCTGCACGGGGAGGTTTCCAAAACCTGCAAGAAACGACGGCACGAACGCCGACATCCATAACGGCACGAACGCCGACATCCACAACGGCACGAAGGCCGACATACATGCAAAGCACAAGCGAAAAGTGAACTTTCATACTTACAGGAGTAGCTGCAGGAGTAGGAGGTGGAGGAGCTGAAAACTGCACAGGTACACCCGATGCTTGCCCAAGACTTTGCATGATCACCATCATCTCCGCCATCTGCTTCTGCGCGGCCTCGAACGCGACCTTCTGGGCCTGCAGCTGTGCGGTTAGCTCCGCGTTCTGCTCTTGACTTTGCCTTTTTGTTTCTTGCAGCTCGGCCTACAATATTTCACTCCAATGTATCAGTAATGCAAATCTAATTTAGGTGTTTAAATATGTACGTACGATGAGTAAAACATGAATTACCTGGAGTGCTTGGACCTGCTGCAGTGCTAGAGACGGCCGTGGACGTATGGGCTGGCTGGAGCTCGTGCTCCGTGCTCGGATAGCGTCGAGGGAGGGAACAGTGGTGGAGTCGATGGCGCCGTCTGCAATCCACAGCCGCCCGTGCTTCTTGCCTCCTCCGAGCCTCATGATCGCCTCTGCATCAATGGGCTCAGTGCGCACATTGTAATCTTCCCCATAGATCCTCCTTACCGTTGACGTGTACTCTTGGACTTTAGTGTACGCGTTCGGGTCGGAGTACATCTGGGGCGGAGCAGCCGGGTCGAAGGAGACAGAGGACGACGCCCTGCCCATGTGAGACATAGCCCACGTAGAGAACTCCGAGATCTCCTCGCCCGGGTGCGCAGCCTCCTGCGAGAAAGACGGGAAGATGGTGAGAAATCAAATAGAATTGAGCGTCAAAATAAATGAAAGAAATCACTTACGTATGCTTGTTTGTATCCGGGGAGGCTACGACTGCCTTGATGGTGAGTTGGACCTTGCCTCATCAGACGCTGTTCCCGCTGCCTCTCGTGCGTGTCAACAAAGTCCTGTGATAACCACTTGTCCACGATCATGGCCCAGCACTCAGGATACGATCGGCACCACCAGGGAATCACCTACAAGTCATCGAGTATTTGACATATAAGAAGAAATTGAACCTACTTAATATCAGAACGAATCATTATGAATATTATTCGCCTACCTCAAGGTACTGGTCCCGGGTCAGCGTAATCCGTCTTGCTTGAGGCTTGGGGAGGAACTGCCTAAGTACCGACCTGTAGTAGTCTATGTGGGCCTGGACGCGTCCATGGTGGTGCATCTCGGTGACATACTTCCTACAAGCTGCGGCAGCCGCCCGATCCGCCTGGGCCTCAAGTCCTTCTTCGGCCTTGAAATATTTCTGCATACAAAACCAATGTATCCATTCATTATTTCAATAAAAGATTTAACCAATGAATGCGATGTATTAAGCAATATTGTGCGAGAGAGACTTACCCAAAACTCCGCCAATACTCGCTCCTGCTTGTTGCGGTAAGTGTCATCCGTGACCAGTGCGTACCTGTCCCAGTTGGAGGCCGGCTCCCGCACCACCGGCTCTTCGGACAGTTGCACAATGCCGGGGTACCATTTCCTGCACAAAACACCAAGGATGCTTGCGGGGGTGCGTGCTGGAGTACCCGACAAAACCAACCACGCCCTGCACAAGTGATTAAGAAAATTTATCAGTTTCTCTTAAGATTTCCAACATATCTTATGAAGTAGTTGTGATAACATCCATAGTTACTTACCTCTTTGCCATAGGCCGTATCACTGAGCGGTTGTGAGGAAGCGGAACTGAAGGGAGGCTCGCGGGACCTCGCTCGTAGAGAGTCTGGGTAGCGGTACCCTCTCCCTCGCCCTCGAGCGCCTCGCCTCCCTCGCCCTCGAGCGCCTCGCCTCCCTCGCCCTCGAGCGCCTCGTCTCCCTCGCCCGTCTGCTGACCCCTCTCGTCCTCCGACGAGGACAAGGCCGTGGCCGTCACGTGCTCCTCCTCTAGCACCTCGTCACGTGTCGTGGGAGGAGACCGCTGCCTCCTGCGGCGGCTGCCCCTGGTCCTCTCGTCACCTCCTGCAGACGCTACCCCGGACGACGACCCCTCACCTCGAAGGAGAGGGCGGTCTCTCCCGTAAACCGAGGGCGTGTCACGGCGTGGACGTCTGCTCGCCATCTTTGTCCAATCACCTACAATCACAAAGAATGAACAAGACTAATTAGTACATATATTAGAAATAGATTCAAAATATATAAACAAAACATAAATTAAAAAACCATAGTATTACATGTATTAGGAATAATCTTCATGATTGGGATCATAGGTCTCATCATCACTGTCAAAATTGTCCAAATGGGCAACACTATCCGAAGGTTCTATGTTGTCATCGTCGTCATTGCCTAGAAGTAATCTCTCAAGCATCTGCATCCATTTTAGTACCTCCCTCCTTTGATCAATCTGCAAGACGAAATTGACCTTAGGCCTTTTCCAGTTCTTATTTCGGCCACTAGGAGGCTGCATCGCTTGATTCGGTCTATCGCACAACATCGCTAGGTCCACTCTAGCCTTAACGTTGTCCTTAGACTTGTCAGTGTCCATGAGAGTTCCCCAAAGTGCCTCGGCGATATTCTTTTCAGTGTGCATTACATCAATGTTATGTGGCAGAAGAAGGTCATCGAAATAGGGGAGCCTCGTCAAGCCGGATTTATGAGTCCACATATGTTCCTCACCATATCCCACAAAACCACCTTCTTCATTGGGCACGAGAGCATCTATCTGAACACGAACCTCGGCACCAGTCATCAAGTGCGGTTTAGGGTCTGTCACTTTGACACCTTTCGTAAAGCTGTTGATGTCTTCTCTAAATTCATGGTTTAGAGGGAGGAACTGACGATGCTGGTCGAACGACGAATACTTGCCACCCTTCTTCAACCAAATGAACCTCACGGCTTCCTTGCATACTGGGCATGGGAACTTCCCGTGAACACACCAGGCGGCGAATAACCCATACGCCAGGAAGTCATGCAGGGAGTAGTGGTACCAAACATGCATTTTGAAGCTTGTCTTTGTAGCTCGATCGTATGTCCATACCCCCTTCTCCCAAGCGTGGATCAATTCATCAATCACAGGCTCCATGAACACACCCATATTACTCCCCGGGTGTCCAGGAATTATCAACGACAAGAATACGTTATGCCGTTGAAAGGAGATGCCGGGAGGGAGATTGAGGGGGATAACAAAAATGGGCCAGCATGTGTATGGGGCAGCCATCATTCCATAAGGATTGAACCCATCTGTTGCCAGCGCGACACGTACATTATGAGCCTCAGCTGCTTTGTCACGATGTTTGTCATTGAAATACGTCCATGCTTCAGCATCAGACGGATGTACCATCTTCCCAGGATTGTACCGTTTGCCATTTTTGTGCCATGTCATCTGTTTCGCGGATTCCTCAGTCATGAATAGCCGTTGGATCCTCGGTAGGAAAGGAAGGTGACGCAGCACTCTCGCGGGGATCGAAAGCTGCTTCTTCTGACCATCACCAGAGTCTACCTCTAGGTACCTGGAGGATTTACACTTCGGACAGTAATTTGCATCCTTATGTTCTTTCCTAAATAGGACGCACCCCTTCGGACAAACATGTATCTTGTCATACGGCATCTTAAGCATACGAAGGAGTTTCTCTGCCTCGTACAAGTTCGTCGGCAAAGTGTGCTTCTCCGGTAGCATGGTGCCAAACACGGCCAACATCTTATCGAAGCCTTCTCGACTCAGGTTTAACTCGGCCTTCAACCCCATTACGCGTCCAATCGCATCTAGCTGAGAAATCATTGTACGCTCGTGAAGGGGTTTCTGTGCCGAGTCCAACATTTTGTAGAAGTCCTTTGCGGATTCCTCCATCTCCTCCTTCTCACGTCGTTCAGCGAAGTGAGCTTGGTGGGCGTCATCTAGCATGTCTGCTACCCCGGCATCATCATCAAAAGCCTCGAGGCGTGCTCTCACCACCTCCGCTCTTATACGATCTGCTTCACCATGGTAGATCCACTGCTGGTAGCCAGGCATATAACCATTGAACACAAGATGTCTACCCATGGTCTTCTCGTCTACTTTTCTCCTATTGTCACATTTGCTGCAAGGACACCAAACTAGAGAATGTCCTCCTGCTCCTGGGCCAAATGCATGTTTCAAGAAACCATCTGTCCCCTTCACCCATTCATAGTCGTAGTCACTCCCGCTTCTCCAGCCCGTGTACATCCACTGACGGTCCTCCATCCTTTAACATTTACAGCATAGAGTATCGTGACCATCAATTGCATCTACGCGGTGTTCCTACTGTCTAATAGGTGAGGATAGGTCCTAATCCCACCCGCGGATGCATAGATGAGGTCAGTTTCCATGCTCCGCTCCTCTCCGAGACAGAATTTCGGCAGCACCTCCCCGCTGTTCTCCCGATACACGTCCTGCAAGGGAGAGTGTGTATCCGGAGAACAACAGGGAGGTGTTGCCGAAACTCCTTCCCGGACCGGAGCGGACCATGGAAACTAACCCATCAACGCATCCACGGGCTGTCCAAAAAACGTGGACAATCCGAAACAGATACGGTCGCAGATACGCAAAGATCCGCATACCTACGACCGTATCTCTTTCGGACGGGAGACGCCTAACTGGGTTACGCGCGGGCTACGACAGACATGCGCAAAAAGAGGTTATTTATACCTAGGGTGTCGGTGAAGTAAGGCTAGCGGGGCAGTGGCGAATCGACGCAGTGGCGAGGCGACGCAGTGACGGCAGAACCGCAACGTCGACGAAGACGATCGGGGTCCTCCGGGTCCCCTCCGACGTACTCTTCTCCTGCATAAAAAGACAATAGGTTATTTTTTGTTCAAAATTTCGGCAGCACCTCCCCTGCACGGGGAGATTTCCAAAACCTGCAAAAAAACGACACGATGACTGACATTCACAACGGCACGAAGGCCGACAACCACAACGGCACGAAGGCCCTCATATCAACTTACGGCACAAAGGCCCACACAACCAAAACGGCACGAAGGCCGACAACCACAACGGCACGAAGGCCCTCATAACAACTTACGGCACGAAGGGCCACACAACCACATACGGCACGAAGGCCGACAACGAGAGTTTTACCTAGGGTTGCGGTGGAGTCGGGCGTCGCGGTGCAGAGGTCACTTTCTTCTCCGGCGAGGTCGAGCGGCGTCGGAGTACTCCTCTCCCCCTCTTCCCTTTCTTCTCTCCTTTTCCCCTTCTTCTCCTTCTCTTCCCCTTCCTCCTTCTCCTCTTCTTCTCCTTTTCTTCCCCTTCCTCCTTCTCCTCTTCTCCTTCTCTTCTTCCTCCAACTTCACCCTCTGCCTCCTCCCCTCCAACAGCAGCCGGCGACGGAGGCGGCCTGGGGGCTGGGGTCGGGGCGGGAAGGCCGGTGAGGGGGAGCCACCGGAGGGCCGGCCGGGGCGGTCGACCTCCCCTTGCTCGACGGAGACGGGGAACGGAGGCAGGGTGCGACCTCGGCCGGCACTGGGCGTGGTGGGGCGGCGGGGCGCGCTGGTGGGGAAAAGGGGAGAGATGGGAGGAAGAGGGAGGGGAGAGAGGGCGCGGGGCGCGGGTAAGAGGGCGCGGGAGCGCGGCGCGAGGCGCGGCAGCTGCGAGCGAGGAGCGAAGGCGACAGGAAGCGGGGAGGAGAGCGAGGAGCTGGCCAGCTAGGCGCGCGGCGCGGTGGTGGAAGGCGCGGGGCGACCCGCGTGCACGCGCGGCGGTGGGGCGCGCGGGGCTGCCGGGCTCGGGGCGGCCAGGCGCGCAGCGGCGGCACCGCGCTGCGGCGGGGTATAGCGGCGGCGGTGCTGGAGGCGCGGGGCAGCCCGGGTGCGCGCGCGGGGCGGCCGGGCTTGGGGCAGACGGCGCACGCAGCAGCGGGCAAGCGGCGGCGGGCGCGCCGCAGCACGGGCGCGCGGCGGCGGGTGCGCGGCGGCGGTGGTGGACGCGCGGGGGCCGGGCTCGAGCGGGCGCGTGGGGAGGGAGACGACGGTCGACGTTTTTTTTTAAAAAATTTCGATGGGGAATTTGGGCTGCGTCCCGATTTAGGGTTCGGTCCTTTGCCGAGGGCCCAGATGCACGGCCCTCGGCAAAGTTTTTTTATTTTTATTTTTAAAATTCTTTGCCGAGGGCCACGGGGAAGGCCCTCGGCAAAGAGCCCTCAGCAATTTTTTTGTGTTCGGCAAAGATTTTTTAAAAACCAGTTTTCGGCCAAATTTTTTTTTTATAAATCGGCTTTGCCGAGGGCCCGAGGCTAGGCCCTCGGCAAAGAGGACCTTTGCCGAGGGCCCAGATCCACGGCCCTCGGCAAAGATTTTTTATTTTTATTTTTAAAATTCTTTGCCGAGGGCCACAGGTCAGGCCCTCGGCAAAGAGCCCTCGGCAATTTTTTTTTTGTTTTTTTAGCCCAGTTTTTTTGTGGTGCTACAATACATTGTTTTGAACTCAATTTTAAAATTCAGGCCAATTTTGATTTTGTTTTGTATATTTCCTTAATTTATTTCGATTCTTCGATTTTTTTTAATATGTCAAATTTGAACTGCAGGTGCATGGAATATTGCAATGTAGTGTTTCGAAAAATGTTATTCATGTTAATTGGTGCATGTTGAGTCCCTATCCACGAGCTCGCATCAAATTTTCACGCATCCAGGTGCATGGAATAACATTTTTCGAAACACTACATTGCAATATTCCATGCACCTGCATTTCAAATTTGACATATTAAAAAAAATCGAAGAATCGAAATAAATTAAGGAAATATACAAAACAAAATCAAAATTGGCCTGAATTTTAAAATTGAGTTCAAAACAATGTATTGTAGCACCACAAAAAAACTGGGCTAAAAAAACAAAAAAAATTGCCGAGGGCTCTTTGCCGAGGGCCTGACCTGTGGCCCTCGGCAAAGAATTTTAAAAATAAAAATAAAAAATCTTTGCCGAGGGCCGTGGATCTGGGCCCTCGGCAAAGGTCCTCTTTGCCGAGGGCCTAGCCTCGGGCCCTCGGCAAAGCCGATTTATAAAAAAAAAATTTGGCCGAAAACTGGTTTTTAAAAAATCTTTGCCGAGGGCCTGGTCTGGGGCCCTCGGCAAAGACTTAAAAAAAAAATTTGCCGAACCTTTGCCGAGGGCCTAACGGGTGGCCCTCGGCAAAGTTTGACGGGAAATGGCCGCCGTGACCCAACGGACCTACTTTGCCGAGGGTATCTTTGCCGAGGGCCGAGGCTCTCGGCAAAGATTTGATTTGCCGTGAGCCTGTCTTTGCCGAGGGTCGTACCCTCGGCAAAGGCCTCTTTGCCGAGGGCCGTTATTTGCCGAGGGCTCCTTTGTCTGGCCCTCGGCAAAGAGTCTCTTTGCCGAGTGCCCGATATTTGGCCCTCGGTAAAGCCTCAGGCCCTCGGCAAAGTACGCGTTTCCAGTAGTGCTTTTCTTTCGTGATCGTCCAGTGTTCGGGGAAACTGGTGAGTTGTTCGGTGGCGATGTATTACCAGAGCCCCCTGGAATTGGCGAGCTGTTTGGTGGATCCGTTGTGATAGCTGAGTTATTAACAAACAGATCGATCAAATGATCAGTTCTCATTCTTGAAAAAAAACTAGTTATGCGGTTCCACAGCATGATGCCGCCGTAATTTGCGGAGCCGTTCAACACTGGTAGCACATGTGACACAAGGGCTTTGGGGTCTATGTACCCGCTGACCGCTGCCGGCAGGCCAAGAAATTTACACCGCCGCCGACTGCAAGGACTGCGTCCACGTCTTCCACGAAGCCTCTGGTCGCGTTTCCGTCTCAGTTCTGGTACTCGTAGTCGCACACGGGGTTATTGTAGAACTGTACCCAAACGTGCAAGGTCGAACAGCCCCGTGCGGAGCGCTGCGCCGACAGAGGCATCCGGGTACTGGCACTGCGGCGCCGCGGTGAGCAGGTACTTCCTTCCTCGCTTGTCGCCCTTGTACAGCGACGTCAGGTTCTTGGCGAGGTCGTCGTAGTGACTGGACTGACCATTCTGGATGTCGAAGTCGATGCCGTCGAGCACGGCGTTGCCGAGCGGCCGCGACGAGGAGGTGCCGCCGAGGAAGTTGTCCCAGAGGTAGGTGGCCACGCTATCTGCGTCCGAGGCGGAGGACAGGCTGTAGCTTCCAGCGCCGCCGCCGATGCTGAGGAGCACCTTGACGCCTCTTTCCTGGCAGGTCGCGATGTCCGCGGCCAGACCTGTGCACCCGCCCGACGCGGGATCACAGTGTCCGGCCAAGTTGAGGACCGGTGTCTGGCCGCTGCCGAACGTGGTAACGAAGGCCATGACCACGAAGGCGTAGCGGCCGCTGCTGCATGTCTTGGCCAGGCTGCCCTCGTTGCCGTTCTGGCCCCAGTAGACGGAGATGTTGACACCGGCGGTGGCTCCGGCACCGGCACCGGCACCGGGGGCTGCAGCTGCGCAAGCCAACAGCAAGCAAGCGCAGAGAATCTTGCGGTGGTTGCAGGCCTTTGGCTAGCGCGGGCGCGGCTTTGTTGCTGCGGCTGCGTTCTTCTTCTGATTGCAAGCTTGCAAATAAACAAAGAGATTGCAATGGCCAAGCTACGCAAGAAAATTGCTAAAATAGGACTCCCAAACTTGTGTCTTTGCTAAAATAGGACTCCTAACGTTGGCTTTGCTAAAATAGGACTCGAAACGTTGTGACTTTGTTATAATGACATTTTGACAACTTTTAATCATATTCCAAAACTCAAATACATGTATTTTCTCATATTGACTGTATTGCCCTTCTGGTATTTCCTTCCGTACGGCGCACGAGCGCGTCGTTCCTCCTTCTCTTCCGTACGCGAACACCGCCAGCTGTCACCCGTTCTTCACCTCCCACGCCGCCAGCCATGGATGGAGAAGAACCTCCGCCAGCTGCCCCTCCTTCTCTGCCGACGCCGCCGGCCATGGACTTGGAGGCAACCGAAGCCCTGGCCGCACGTGGTGCCCTAGCCCAGGCGGCAGCCAGCCAGCCAAGGCCATGGCCATGCAGCGGCCAGCAACCCACCTATACACGTGTTTTAAAGGCCTAAGGGCAAAATAGTCAGCTCAAGGCAAAATACATGTATTTGAGATGACAAATGTGATTAAAAGTGTCAAAATGTTATTATAACAAAGTGACAACGTTTTGAGTCTTATTTGAGCAAAGCTAACGTTAGGAGTCCTATTTTAGCAAAGGCACATGTTTGGGAGTCCTATTTTAGCAATTTTCTCTAGCTAGGCTTGTGGGACGCGGTAATGCGAAGACCAAAGCATTACAAGTCTTCGACCAGGTCAGCCGTCTGGTGGTGCCTGGCTATATACCTACCACATGCATCTGAAAAGTGACTACAAGTCGTTGTCTGCACTGGACGATAGCATCTGGCGGGGCATTGTAACAATTGCTACCTTCGTTATATTCCGACCCAACAAGAGACCGAGAGAGAAAGTCCCCCTCCCGCTCCGTCCTCTACAATTTTATGGGCCCTCGGGCAAGCAAGACGATAAAGGCATGTTGAACTAAAGCGCGCCGGCGTCGGCGGAAAACGAGACGTCTTTAGCTCCTTGGTGCATCAAATTTCGCGTCGATGAGTGAGAATAGGAAGCGCCAACGCCGGCAGAAAATGAAACTTCGTCGCTGGCTCCTCGCTTGATCCGTGGCCTACGCGGTAGAATAGGAGAAGAGGTACGTACGGCATGGGCTACTGTTTGTTAGGCCTTCGAGGCCTTGTACCAAATCAGAAATTATATCTACTTCTTTTTAGGAAAGAAAGAATATTATATATTTTTTTAGGGAAAGAATATTATATATACTAATTATTACCGATAGGCTCTTGGGCCCCTAAGCTCCATGGCCCCGCGGCTGTTGCACCGGCTTCCCTCCCCGTAGAGCCGAGCCTGCCACCACCCATAACCCCGGTGGGTCCCGGAGGTTCGTGAGAAAGACAACGACGGAATTTCTCCTATTTAGGCTTTGTTTGGATGCGTATGTATTCATCTATCAATTCACATGTATTGAAGTGGATTGGAGGAAAATTAAACTAAGTTACATTCCAATCCACTCCAACACGTGTGGATGATTGAAGTGGATACACATGCATCCAAATAAGGCTTTACTAGTTATAGCTAGGGATGGCAGTCGGCCGGATTTAGACCTGACACCCGTGGGTTTCAGACTCCATGGGGGCATGGGGCAGGGGTGGGTCTATTTTTCCGCATTAGGTTTCGGGTTTGGGGACCTCAATCAAACCGGGGTGGGTCTTATAATCACCCCGCGGCCCGTGGGTGCCCAAGGGGCCCGGAAACTAAGATCTAGAGATGCAGCAGTCCAGTAATGAATCCAACCCACAAAGCACAACTGCATGGATTCAAAGCCCATTAGACCAATCCTACCTCCTAACCATAGTAGTAACTGCGCCCAACCCACATGCATGTTTCCTGGCGATTGCTACAAGTATTTAGTTAGTTGGGCTAGCGAGAGCGTGCCATGCAACCAAGCGTAGCACATCTGAGGGGATGGCCCGCAGCCAACATGGGCTGAGCAGGCCTCGTAGGGGATGCTGATTAATTCCTGGTCCAGGCCCAGGTGTTGATGGCCGGTTGGGCCAAAAGAGATGTATCTCCGAAAGCTTGTGTTGTCCGGAGCATACATTAGGGCCGCGCAATAAAAAGGCAGCTCTAGTGCACGTAGTTCCTGCTTGCGCAGGGTTAGGGGAACGGTCCGACCACTTGGGTCTTTTGTACGTAGTCTTTTCCTGCATTTCTGCAAGAGGCTGTTTCTAGGACTTGAACCCGTGACCTCATGGTCACAAGGCAGCAGCTTTACCACTGCGCCAAGGCTTCCCTTCATTAGGGCTGCGTAATAGTTTCTCAAAAAATAATTAGGCCTCAAACACTTTTAATTTGCTCAAAAGGTGTTTATTCTGCAAATCCAAAAAATTTTGGCCTCGTATCTACAGTCGAAAAAAAAATGAACGGCCCTATTCTGGGATGCAGGTTTGGCTCTCAGCATTTGGCCGGTCTACATGGGCAACGGATGATGATGTTTCATCATGTGGTTGCATGGCTAGATTAAATGTGTCTCCTTTTAGATAAAATCAAGCTTCAAAACACAATCTTCACTAAACCGTGCATCCAAATTACAATATATTTTTGGTTTTTGTATTCCTCACAATTTAACATACAAATGAAATACCGCCACAAAGAGAGTCTCTAGGGGCAGCTACGGAGCCTTTCCTACCCATCCGCCTCTAGAAATCAATATTTTTAGAGGTGGCTTGCTAAAAAACAAACCACCCTTAGAAATCTTTTTTTTAGAAATTACAAATTTGTGCCCAAAAATAACAAATAAAATAATCTGGGGAGACCCCAATGGGCATGCCCACACGCGCATGCTGTCCCAACTCACACAGGTCACGCAAGATATGCGCATTGTGCGGCTCGTGGGGTTCAAACCCGCAACCTCTGCTTTCGCACGTTCCTCCTCTAACCACTCCACCCATAAGACATTTATATCCATTTGGGTCTATGTGAGTGCCTACGTTTGTATTGGGTTTTAAAAAAAATATGTGTACATTCTTGATTAAAAGAATTATTGTTTTGATATGAGTTGTTCATTGGGTTTTCCTGTTTTATTATGTTGGTCATTTAGGCAACATAAATAATGATCAATGGTGTGATAAGAAATGAAGAAAAGAAAAACCGCCACAAAGAGCTTTACCCAGACGTACGTTGTTTAGAGTTGGACATTTTTTTTGAACATTGTTTAGAGGTGGACTTAGGAGAGGTCAAGAGCACTTGGGGTCCCAATGGCCATGTCTTTGCCCTCACATTGGGTGGGTTGCGTGGGTGTGGGTGTGGGGGGTGGGGCGTTGTATTTACAAACTACATCCATCTCTCAGGCCCGGTCTCAGCTCTCGTTAATGCAGAACGCGCAGGTCATGATGCAGGTCAAGTAGTTCTTGCAGGTTTAGCAGATTAAAGCCCAACAAACTTTGCAGGCTGTCCCCCCATTTAAACCTACTAAGCAAGGGCAGGTGTCTGCGTGGGCTTGCAATGAAATTTTTGCAGGCCGGATCTACCAGGTAGCAGGCACACCTGCGCCTACAGATATGCATGCAGCCCGCAGCATGTTGGCCCTGCTCGAAGCCTGCTATTTTGGCCCGGCATGAGTACGACACGGCCCGGTGTTTCACGGGCCCAGACCAACCTAGCCCAATGTATAGGGCTGTTCCTAGACCGCTACTCAAGCACGACGTACAACACAGCCTGGCCCGACATTTATAGGAAGGTCCCACAACTGCAGACGCCCTCTTTGCCGAGTGCTGGGGCACTCGGCAAAGCCAGCAAGCACTCGGCAAAGGTCTCTCGGCAAAGATTTTATCGACAAAAATTTCTTTGCCGAGTGTCAAAAATCGACACTCGGCAAAGCCTTTACCGAGTGCCCGACACTCGGCAAAGTTGGAACCGAAAAAAACCCGAAAAAATAGAAATTTTTACCCCAAAAAAATGGAAAATTTGTTTTAATTGGTGGAGGCCCCCACCGGTCAGCGCCCATCCATCTCCGGCTTTTTTCGTGTCAATTTCACGACTACGCAGCTGACGGGATTCGAACCCAAGACCTCCCGCTGCGCACAAACCTCCTCTACCACTGCACCACACTGTCACTTGTGTCTGGATTCCGTTTTAGTTCCTAATATATTATATTAAACCGAGTGTAAATTGTTTGTTTGAGGCCCTAAACAAATTCAAATAAAAAAGTTGTGAACTACAAAGTTTCATAACTTTTCGAGATTTACACTTTTAGTTTAGGAAGTTTTTCCATTCGAGGTCGTTTACAAAATTTGAATTTTAAAATTTGGAAATTCAAATGCAGTTTTGCATGACAAGATGTTTTCAAATCAAAAAGTTGCCAACTACAATGTTTCATAACTTTTGGAGATCTACAATTTTTATTTAGGAAGTTTTTCCATCCGAGGTCTTTTGAAAAATTCAAATTTTAAAATTTTCAAATTCAAACGTCGTTTTTGCATGACAAAATGATTTCAAATCAAAATGTTGCCAACTACAAAATTTCATAACTTTTCAAGATCTACAAAGTTTATTTTGATCATTTGTTCATCCGACATAGTGGTAGTAACATTGTTCACAAATCATATATATATCTCTGTTCTACTTTCATGAAACTAATATGAGACATATATATTTTATAAACAACGTTATTGTCGCTTTGTCAAATGAAGAAATGACCAAAATAAACTTTGTAGATCTTAAGAAGTTATACAACTTTGTAGTTGAAAAGTTTTTCATTTGAATTCATTTAGGGCCTCAAAAATTGATTCGAAAAACTGATTTGCCGAGGGCCAAAAAAAATACACACGACAAAATGCTTCTTTGCCGAGTGCCAAAACATAGGCACTCGGCAAAATACGGCTTTGCCGAGTGCCAGAAAAAAGGCACTCGGCAAACTTAGAGTAAATTGCTTGTTTGAGGCCCTAAATGAATTCAAATCAAAAAGTGGTCAACTACAAAGTTTCATAACTTTTTAAGATCTACAATTTTCATTTAGTAAGTTTTTCCATCCGAGGGCGTTTGAAAAATTTGAATTTTAAATTTGAGAGATTCAAACGTAGTTTTGCATGATAAGATGATTTCAAATCAAAAAGTTGTCAACTACATAGTTTCATAACTTTTGGAGATCTACAATTTTCATTTAGAAAGTTTTTCCATCCGAGGTCGTTTGAAAAATTCAAATTTTAAAATTTTCAAATTCAAACGTCGTTTTTGCATGACAAGATGATTTCAAATCAAAATGTTGCCGACTACAAAATTTCATAACTTATCACGATCTACAAAGTTTATTTTGGTCATTTGTTCATCCGACATAGTGGTAGTAACATTGTTCACAAATCTTATATATCTGTCTTCTACTTTCATGAAACTAATATGAGAGATGTAGATTTTATGAACAACGTTATTGTCGCTTTGTCAAATAAAGAAATGACCAAAATAAACTTTGTAGATCTTGAGAAGTTATAGAACTTTGTAGTTGAAAAGTTTTTCATTTGAATTCATTTAGGGCCTCAAAAATTGCTTCGAAAAACTGATTTGCCGAGGGCCAAAAAAATGCACACGGCAAAAAGCCTGTTTACCGAGTGCCAAAACAAAGGCACTCGGCAAAATACATCTTTGCCGAGTGCCCGAAAAAACACTCGGCAAAGATGTATTTTGCCGTGTGCCAAAAAATAGCACTTGGCAAAATACATCTTTGCCGAGTGCCAGAAAAAAAACACTCGGCAAAGACGTATTTTGCCGTGTGTTTTTGTTTGCTGAGTGTATTTTTTCTGGCACTCGGCAAACACGGTCTTTGCCGAGTGCCCGATAAAATACACTCGGCAAAGACTCCGGCACTCGGCAAATCGCCGGTTTCCCGTAGTGCCCGGTGGCAGCATGGTGGCCACTATGGCCGGCTAAGAGCCCACTAACCACTGTGGCCTAATAATCCAAACACATTTCCCCAATCCCCACCTCGCGCCGGACCCATTAGTCCTCCCTCTCGGCTCCTCCACGCCCCCAACAGGTCAGCACCGCTGGCAACCGGTGGCCACCTCGCTCTTCCTCATCCCCTGTCCGCCGCACCACCGGCACACGAGCACGCCCAGCCCCCGTCCGCACCTGGCCTCCTCCATGCCACCGCATGGCCTCCTCCACGCCTCTATCGCGCCGGCCTCGAGCGCGGTGGCGTCGACCTCCTCCACGCTCCATCCCGCCGTCTGCGGACGAATCTAGGGGCGAGCGCAACATCCTCTCGACCTCCTCCACGCTCCATCCCACCGCGGCGGCCAGATCTTGGGGCGAGCATGCCGGCATCCGCCGCCACCTCCCGCGGCTGGCTAGGTGCTCGCCTGCCCCTGCCTCCTACCCACCCAACCTCCGCTTCCACCCTGTCTATGTTAGTCTGTTAGCCTCTTTGTAAACTCTCATCATATATATAGTGAAGGTCGTGGGTTGGTGCTTGTGGCTTATCTCACATTACATTGATGTCAGTGTAACTTTTACTTAGGTCCAACAGATCCTCTGGGACCCGCATGTCACTGATAAAGAATGGATGTCCCACCGGCCGTCGGCAGCATTGTAGACCAATGCCAAGTAGCCCATATCGTGAGTTTACACATACACCCACTATATATAGCATTCTATATATAGCATGCTTGTACTGCATCAAAGGCTATAGATGGCTAAATGGTGGCACGACACTAACACAGCACTGGTACTATTAGGTACTATGTCTTATCCGCTCCTTGTCGTGTAGTGTCATCGTGCCGATTTCTTGATCCAGGCACGCATTAAAGGCTATGGTTCCTAGCTCATTTTGGTAAGCCAGAATAGTCTAGGTATTCATTCATGTTTGTCAGGCTAAAGGATCCTAAAGGGGTTTATTTCTAGCAAGCTAAGAATCTGGCCTTTACTTGGACCGGCCGGCAGAGCAGCAGAAAACAAAAATAGAAAGGCACTCAGATCGATCGATGATGATGAAGAGGAAAACAAATTAAAGCATTCTCTTGTCTCTTTATTCCCTACTGATCGCAGCAGCATTACGCCAAGCAGAAATGCCCCGCGCTTTATTCGTTCTCGACGTACGGATCGCCGCCGGCAACACGCTATGCTCGGCCGAAACTAACGTACGTACGCCTCCTCTTCTGTTCCTTGAGGTAGACGACGGCGATCCACACCATGCATCCATCCGATCCATGGAAGCCAGCCAGTAAGCAACTCAGCTCGATCGATCGGTGTGTCTATAAATTGAGCCGGCCGGCTCCATGACGCGACGGTCTGCGCCAAGGAGCGGATCCGAAATGACGCACGAAATCAACAACAAAAACCGTCAAGTAGGGGCTCCTTGCAGAGCCCCTAAGAATGAGGGTCAGAGGTGGGATTTGTGGGGCCCTTCAAATTTGAGGGTTCTAATAGAAACCTTGCTGGATCTCTTTTTTTCTTTTTGTCTCATGCCCTCAAATTTAGTTTTGAGGCCTCAATTAGGGGGCCTGCTAGAGTTGCTCTTTGTGAGTCTGGTTGGTTATTTGGACATGGACTAAACTTTAGGGGAGTAATTTGGACTTTTTCCTTTGTTTTTCTTGTAAATCATTGAATTGACACCCTACTATTTTTTCCTTTCTGAAAGGAAAAAATAGACAGTACATATATACAGGACTGTAGTACATAAAGAAAAATTTTTGCAGACTTTTTCATATGTACACGTCCATGAATGAATGTTCAGGTACAATGTCCTGTTCCAAATTAATTCATCATCATCATCATTACAATCACTACCGGATTCAGCTTCTTTGCCGAGTGCCCCGATATACACTCGGCAAAGCCTTTGCCGAGTGAGGGCGCTCGGTAAACAGTTTATCGACAAAAACCTCTTTGCCGAGTGCACTTTATCGGGCACTCGGCCAAGCCCTTGCCGAGTGCTAATCTGACACTCGGCAATGAAAAGTCGCCGTGACGGCGAGCGCCACCGTGATGGCGGCTTTGCCGAGTGTCAAGGTCAAGCACTCGGCAAAGGTCGCCTCTTTGCCGAGCGCCGTTGACTCAGACACTCGCAAAGGTGGCCACTGTGCCGAGTGCCACCGGGAAGACACTCGGCAAACAGGCGACCTTTGCTGAGTACTTGGCCCGCGGCACTCAGCAAATCTGTGATGTTTGCCGAGTGCAATGGCCTTTGCACTCGGCAAAACATGTTCCCAGGTAGTCACTTTGCCGAGTGTCATGGCCATTGCACTCGGCAAAGTGACTAAAAACAACCTTTTTTATTTGTTTTTTACATCCCATCCAAACAAACAGAAGATATATATAACAAACATCACCAACATCACATATATATCATCAACAACACATATATATCACCAACACCACATATATCACAAACGTCACATATATATCACAAACGTCACATGTCTCACAATATATCACAAATAAGTTCACAAGTAATCCAAGTGCTCCATCATCTACAACCACAATTGCAAATAGAAGTACCATTAACAACCACAAGTATCATCACCAAGATGGTCAATGAGACTAATTTGGTAAAGGATTCGCTGCAGCATGAGGATCGTTCGATGCTGTCGATTGATTCTGCACAAAGGAGAAGAGATTGCATGTGTGAGACAAGATAAATATATACCATACACGAATAAAACTTTCATACTCCACTAGGTTTGACCGTAAGCATGACATACAAACTAAAACATTTATACTCACAGGAGTAGAATAGTGATGATGTGGAGTTGGAGGTGGAGCGAATAGCGAAGGTGGTGGAACTACACCTGTAGCAGCGCCAAGACTTTGCATGTACTGAAGAATCTCCGCCATCCTCCGCTGCTCGGCCTCCCGCTCGGCCTCCACCCTCTCCATCTTTGCCTGCATCTGCTCCCGTATCCTCCTCTCTTGTTCCAGCTGGACCTACAATATATTCACCCCAACGTTACAATAATGCAAAGGAAAGGTATGAAAAAACCAATGAACGACGAATAAACTAGGAATAACCTCGAGTGCCTCCACCCGATGGTGTGAAGTGTCCTGCCAAGATCGTATGGCCGGGCTCCTGCTCGTGCTGCTTGCTCGAATCTAGGAGAGACTGGGAGTAGCGGCCGAGTCGATTGCGCCGTCGCCAATCCAGTACCGCCCATGCTTCTTGCCTCCTCCCACCCTCATGACGACTTCTCCATCAAGGTCCTTGGTGCTCGGATCGTACTCTGGCCCATGGACCTCCCTTGCCATCGATGTATACTCACTGAGGCGGTTGTGGACGGTGGCATTGTTGTACGCCTCGGGCCCATCCTCCGGGTTGTAGTCGACATTGGACGTCGCCTTGCCCTTGTGGGCCATAGCAAATGCCTTGAAGATGGAGCAAGGCTGGCCACCATGTGACGCCGATTGCGAGAAAAACAGCAAGATGATTAGAAATAATGTAGAATTGAGCGTTAGAATAAATAAATGAATTCGCGTACCCATGTTTCTGCGTATCCGCTGAGATTGTGGCTGCCTTGATGGTGTGCTACACCTAGCATTATCAAACACCGCTCTCGGCACAAGTTGTGCGTCTCCTCCCACTTGCGTGAGCACCACTTGTCCACCATCTGTTCCTCGCACTGGGGATGCGCGGTGCACCAATAAGGAATCATCTACAGGCCATCAAGTACATGACATATTAGAAGATGAAATTAAGCCTACTTAATCTCAAAAGGAATCAGTATTAATGTTCTGTATTTACCTACAGGTACTGGTCCCGGGTCAGCGTCATGGTTCTTGCGTCCCTTTTGGTGACCTTCGTTCCAAGGACGGTCCCGTGGTAAGTTACGACGGCCTGGATGCGCGCCTCGTAATGCATGTCCACGATGAGTTTTTTTGCAGCATTTGGTAGCCACCGCATCTGCCCTGGCCTCATGTCCGTCCTGGCATCTAAAGAAATCCTGCATACAAACACGATGTATCCATTCGTTATTTCAAGAATATCTAATGAATGCGATGTATTGAGCAATATAGTGCGAGGAAGACTTACCCACAGCTCTTGCTTCACCCGCTCCGCCTTGTTGTTGAATACCCTGCGGGCCAAATCTATAGCATTGGGGGCGACGGCGTAGTGGTCAAATGAGTAGGCCGGCCCCGTCACTCCGGCGTACTCAACCAGGCCAGGGAAGTGCTCCTTGCACAGAAGACCGAGGATGCCATTGACTTGGCGTGTGTGACCACCTCCACTCGCCACAATCGTCCAGTTCCTGCCCAAGTGATTAAGAAAAATTATTAGTTTCTATTTTGATTTTCAACATATCATATGAAGTAGTGATAACATCTAAAGTTACCTACTTTTCTCCCTCGGGTCGAATCAGCGGGCGTCTCTCACGAGGTATCGGTCACTGAGGGAGGCTCGCGGGACCTCGCAAATAGACGCTCGACGAACTAGAGGAAGCGGAACCCCCTGCTGTCGCCTCCTCCTCGTCGTCCTCCTGCGCCTCCTCGGCGTCCTCTTGGGGCACCTGCTCCTCCTCCTCCTCCTCCATACACGACGGGGTGGCAGGCGACGGCTCCCTCCTGCGGCTGCTCCTCCTCCTACTCCCATCGCCCACCATCTTTTCTGTGGCTTATAAGTCGGCTGATGCTGTTTTATTGTGAGAAGTCCATTACTAACTCAAGTTAAAAGTGGGTTTCACATTAAAATATTACTCTGTTTCCTCTAAACAATAGATTAGTCATGATTGTTTCTTTGTTTCGTGGAGCATCCTTTCCTCTGTTCAATTCCTAGGGTCTAAATAATGATGGCCGAATTCCAGCTGCAGCTATTTCATTTTTTTTAGATAAGGGCAGCTATTTGATTTATATAAACTAATATCTAGTGACCAAGAAGGAACTAATTATTGCCTTTTTTCCAACTGGAGGTGATCGGTTTATATGACTGGAACGGGAATAATTCGATCATTCCTGAGTTGTGGCTTGTTCCATATTCTCTTCCATTTCATCCAGGTATATGTTTGTTTCTTAGAACAATTATAACTTAACTTTACCATAGACAGGTAAGGTCACTCCCTACATCAAGTATCAACTTTTCATATTAATTATTACTATCACATTAGTCATTATAGTCAGTCATTAAATACTATGCTATAAATTGATTTGTTGAAATATATACATGGCTTGGCAAGAACTGTATTTTTTACTCTACAAAACAATTTCTATACTCGCTAATACTTTTTCTGTTCCCATGTCTATCCATAGAAACACGGTCATGTTGCTATGATAAAATTTTGAATTTGCAAGAATATGACTAATATTAGGTTGAGGATTGTGGAATATCTAATAAGCACTCATACTAAATGGGGTTTTACCATAAAATAGCATTCCTCTAATTACTTTTCTTAGG
This sequence comes from Miscanthus floridulus, assembly GCF_019320115.1. Lineage (NCBI taxonomy): Eukaryota > Viridiplantae > Streptophyta > Magnoliopsida > Poales > Poaceae > Miscanthus > Miscanthus floridulus. The sequence goes on along the minus strand of NC_089592.1, from coordinate 2,190,262 downwards.
ACATGGAAAATAGAATCAACCTGGGTGCTAAGGTTGGGTTTACTAAGTTTTGACTAGATCTAAAGTAACCCTTGCTCATTTAGGAATAAAATATATTTGATGACTGAGTATCTATTTAGTAAGTATAACAGCAAAGTAGGTATGTATAGTTCTGTTTGTTTCTAACGTTGCACATCAAGTACTTTGTTTCTTTGAATCTTATCAGGCACTATGCTATTTTTTGTTATGTACAATGATGGAACAATTTTTTTTTCTCCAACTAATTTTGAGTTTCAATACATATCAGTCAGAGAAAAATTACTAAAAGATTAAGTACCAGTTGTGCAATTAGAATTACAAACAATTTAAGCATAAAACATCAAGAAAATATAAGAAATTAGTAGAAAGTGTCTATTAAACAGCGTCGATGGCGGCGGGGCGGCGGCGTACCAGTGGAAGGGCACCCCGCCGGACTCGATCCGCGCGACGTCGACGACGAGCTGCTGGTAGTGGCCGGGCGCCTCCTCCTTCTTCCTCCTTCCTCCTCCTTCTTCCTCCTCCTCCTTCTCTTCCTCCTTCTTCCTCCTCTCCTCTCCTCCTCCTCCTGCCTTTCTCCTCCTCCTTCGGCGGGCGCGGGCGGCGAGGGCGCGGGCGGCAGCGGCGGCGCTGGCATGGTCTGCCTGTGTGCGGTTTTTGTGGGCCGGCTGGGCTAGCGGGGTTAAATCCCCCCTTTGCCGAGTGCCCCTGATCTGGCACTCGGCAAACTATTTTTTTTAATTTTTTAAAATTCTTTGCCGAGTGCCACCCGACCTGGCACTCGGCAAAGAGGGGTTTTCTTAATTTTTTTTTAAAATTCTTCGCCGAGTGCCATACGTCCTGACACTCAGCAAAGTAGTGATTTGCCGAGTGTCATTTTTTGACACTCAGCAAACCATATTTTTTTTTCACTTTTAACCTCCAAACTTTTTCTGCAGTCCTCATACAATACCTAGTACTCCATGTTCCAATGTGGCCCATTTCTTGGACTTTTTCTATATTTCTTTAATTTATTTTATTTAATTGAATTTTCTTGGATAATTCAAATTATAACCGATAGTCATTCGAATAATGAAAAAAATGAATGGAAAAATGATATTCATGTTATTTAGTGTAATGTGAGGCCGTATCCACGAAAAGACCATCAATTTCGAACATTTTGTTCACGAAACATGACCACGAACTTGCGATCGAGTTGTTTTTAAATTCTATAAAAAGCAAACGAAGACCGAAAATCTTGAAACTTGTCGAGATGTCATGATATCATATGTGAAGGTTGTGATAAAAAATTGAGGAGGTTTCGCACAAGTTTGTCACGTACGATGCTTACCACCTCGTCGGCCTCTTCACGAAATCATGAAACTTCTTCGGAGATTCTTCGGTTTGCAAGCATCGTACGTGACAACTTGCGCAAAACCTTCTCAAATTTTTATCACAGCCTCCACATATGATATCATGACATCTTGACAAGTTTCAGGATTTTCAGACTTCGTTTGCTTTTTATAGAATTTAAAAACAACTCGACCGCAAGTTCGTGATCATGTTTCGTGAACAAGATGTTCGAAATTGATGGTCTGTTCCTAGATACGGCCTCACATTATACTAAAGAACATGAATATCATTTTTCCATTCATTTTTTTCATTGTTCGAATGACTAGCCGTTATAATTTGAATTATCCAAGAAAATTCAATTAAATGAAATAAATTAAAGAAATATAGAAAAAGTCCAAGAAATATGCCACATTGGAACATGGAGTACCAGGTATTGTATGAGGACTGCAAAAAAAGTTCGGAGGTCAAAAGTGAAAAAAAATATGGTTTGCTGAGTGTTAAAAATGACACTCGGCAAATCACCACTTTGCCGAGTGTCAGGAGAAGACACTCGGCAAAGGGTTAACGGCGGTGGCCTTTTGCTGAGTGTTCTGGTTTGCTGAGTGCCCGACACTCGACAAACCTGGTCTTTGCCGAGTGTTATTGTTTGCCGAGTGCTCGGCACTCGGCAAACCACCTCTTTGCCAAGAGCCAGTTGTTTGCCGAGTGCTTTCTCACTGGCACTTGTAACACCCTAAATTTTACAATATTTTTAAATAGGGGAAATTGATTTGTTAAGCATTTTATGGGCATTTGAATTTAGAAAATAATAATTTTATTAGGAATAAAATCAAATATAGGTCGACAACCATGAATGAGCATACATGCCACTGCATACTATTTTGAATTGCTTGGTTTGAATTCGGATTTCGAATTGAGTTGAAATTTCATTTTGAATTTGCTTTGAAGAAAAATTCGAAAAAGAAAGGAATAACTTTCTTCTCCTCCTTTTCGGCCCGAAGGCCTGCTGCTACCACGGCCCATGGCTTCCCCCGCACCGGCCTTCTTTGCTTCTTACCCACTGAGGCTCGCTCGGCTTTGCTCTGGAGCCGGCCCAGCTCGCGTAGCCTAGCAACACACGGCCCTCCCGCGCTGCATCGCTCAGCCCAGCCGCTCCCGCTGACCGCGCCTTTACCCGCCGCTAACCAGCCGGGCCCGCTGGTTAGGCTCTTCTTCCTCGCGTCGTAGCTGAGCCGGACACCGTCTCCGTGACCGGGAGTCCATGGCCGTGCCGTTTCCCCTCGATTCAGCGTGCGCCCCACGCCTCGCCTCTCTTAAATAGCGCCTGCACCCCTCCTCTCTCCCCAATCTCATCTAGCGGCCATTTTTCTTCGCCAAGCAGCCACAGCCGCTTCTCGCTCGAGCGCCGCCATCGACCTCCGCTGCCACCGAGCGCCGAACCGTCGTCACTCCTTCCCTCTTGCGTTTTTCGGATTGGGTGAGATCCCCCTCCCTTCCTCTCTCTCCCGGTACTTCTCTTTTGTCAAATAGAGCTTTGTAGGCCAAGAACCGAGGGCCTCAGAAGGCCGGCCATGGCGCCGCCGTGATTCCAGCCGTCGTCGGTACTGTGCTGGCGATTTCTTTCTTTCTTTTTATTTCCGCTGGATCGATTCTCATCCGTCGGTTTCTAATCCGACGGCTCATAAAAGAAGATACCCCTTCGCTGCCTATCTTTCAAATACGCCCTTATAAATATTCTAGATTCAACCCGTGGTCCTTTGCGCGTTTTACAGTTTACGTTTCTTTCTTTCGAAAGCGTATTTTCTTTCGGATGGGCTGAAATACGTTTTCAATTATTTACAGATTTGCCATTCAATTTGTTTTAGCCATAAAATCTTCGTTTTAACCCTGATTAGATCCGTTCAAGTTGCGTTGGGTTTGTAATTAAGTAATCTACACGTTTATGCTACTGTAAAGTAGGTTTCCAACTGTTATAAATCGAGCTTAGATCTAATCTATTATTTGTCTATAGGAAATCTTGTTTAACCCATAACTTTTTTGTTTTAGATCCGATTTTTGTGATCTTCGCGTCTATGTGTTCATAGCGAGACGTAGATTCGTTTTCCAAACTTTTCAACTTGATTCTTTGCTGTTGGTGTACTATTCTAATCTATAGCCTTGTTTGCTTTGTATGATTGCTCCTAGATGCTTGTATGTTGCTGTGGTTATCGAGTATAGACGGTGAGCAGTTCTCGGAGGATCAAGGGTACGACTTTGATGAGCAGGACCAGTAGGAGTACGTTGCTCAAGGCAAGTATAGCATGGGATCATCCTTGTTACCTATTCACTTTAATTCATTAAATCCATGTTGCATGTGTCTTCTTGTTAGGAATTTCCTAGAATTGGACTATTGCCTTATCACCTGTGGGTTATGTATATGGGTAGCTTTGCTAGAGCTCAGTTAAACCATGATCTTGTAACTTGACTAATGGTATATGCAATAAACATAAAATGTGACTTTTTAGCAACATGGAAATAGGTGGCTAGAGTGTTTAGCTACTTTCTAAATGCTTCAGATTCCTCTCCCTAAGGACTTATCTGTAAGTGATCATCCGGGACTTATAGTACAGCTGTGAGAGCTACATGGCTCTGGCTTTAGCTCAGTATAAGGACCTTTTCTAGCTTGTTAGTGGTTACCTTCATTGGCATAAGAATGGCTTGCCAAATCGGGTATAGAGCGGCCTCTGGCCTTATGTGTATAGGCTGCGTGTCAATGTGCCATCAGGAAGGGGGGCTCTATATCTATTTGCCGAGTGAATCTAATAGCCCTAACTTGTTAGACGAACCTTTGAAAGGCTTCATAGCGACCCCTACCTGCTCACCTTGGAAGTGTTTTGGGAGTTATAAACCCGGGCATATGGGTATCACGACTCACAGTAAAAGTGTACAACCTCTGCAGAGTTTAAAACTGGTATATAAGCCATGCTCACGGTCACGAGCGGCCTTGGAACATTTATAGAATAGATGATCACTAAGTAATATATGTTTATGATATTCATTACTCATGTTTACATCTGATCATGTGTTCTACTTTGGGAACTGAAACACCTTGATGCTACTCATAAGCTAAAATTGTGACAACTAAAAGTTGACCGCTGTTAAGCCTGTGTCTAGCCTTTTGAGCCTCATGAACCCCGTGTTACACTTGTTGAGTACGACATGTACTTATGCTTGTTTATTTTCACTATTTGGATAAAAATCCCGGATGGGTAACAGATGACCTTGAGAATGATGATTTCCCTGAGGACTACTAGACTTGTGGTCAACCAGTCGACGTCCCTGTAAATTGGAGCTTCCGTGATAGATCTTTTTATTATTTGTGCTATACTTATGTAATAACTCTGTCTTATTCGTGATGTAATAAACATTGGAGATGATACTATACATAATTTGTCGGCTTATGTGTGTGACTGATCTCTGGGCGCACATAAGGTTATACACCCCATTTTATCCTTAAAATTGGGTGTGACAGATTGGTATCAGAGCCATGTTGACTATAGGACGCAAGCCTAGTTAGCAATGGTCGTTTTAGCTTCTTTTGCTTCACTCATTTCATGCTTTCTATCTCACCCTTGTTATTTGCTAAAGTTTTATGCTTCTTTTGCCTTATTCTATTATGAAAATTACTGCTTCTAATCTAACCTAACTAAATCTAATTCTGTAGATGCCTTGTGCCCACAAGACTGCCCGCATGAGCACTGGAGGGTATTACCCGCCACAAGGTTTGTCCATGGATCTTGAGGAGGAAGAACCTCATGAACAGGAATTGGATTCGCCAACACCGCCAACGCCTGAGTCCACACCTGAGCCAGCCCAGGATGACCCTCAAGAAGTTGAGATCGTTGACTTGTCCAAAAACAAAGATGAAGACATTGTTGAAGAGGATGAGCCGATCCCGCCATTGGGGTGGACAATAAAGGTGTGGTATAAGCCAGGATGTGAATACTCCATTTCACATCACCGACTCATGAGCCTGCTTCAGACATACTACAGTGACTGGGATGCAGCTGTAGAATACGCTTGCGAAGAGCATACCCACCCTCTTGAAGACACCTACTGGAAGGTTAGGGTGTGCATCACCATCAAGGATGAGCAGAAAGGTGCATATCAGCTGGATTCAAACTATGCACACCATGGTCACCGCGCTACCATGGAGGACGGCATAGAAGATGCAGCCGCTGAAGCTTGCATAGGCCTCCGTGGTCGCCGATTTGAGGTCATGAAGGATGATCAATATCGATTCCTTCCTCATCAACACCCAGAATTGGGATGGGCGATGATGGACCCGCAGGGCATGGATCCAACCACGGAAGCGATGGTACACTTTGGTTACAAGTCTGTGTCAAGGATTCGCCGATTGGAGGATCAATTGAAGGCTCAGCAGAAAGCAATCAAGAGGCACCAGCAAGTGATAGACGAACAAAGGGTGTGACTCAATTTGCCAAAGATGTATGAGGAGCTTCCTCATAAGTATCGCCCCTAGATGTTGGAGTCCCTCTTTATGTAATAGCATGATAGTAGAACGAGTGAGTCGAGTTGGGTCGAGTTTTTAGTGCGGTGTGGACATTGCGTGTTTAGTTGATTTGTTCTTATGTTTATGCATGAGTTGGATCTTTGTAATGTGTGCTGGAACTTCGTGGGCATGTCCGCAAGTTTCATATTTAAGAATATTAAAGTTTGGGTCAATAAATAAATAGTTGGGTTTGTTACATCTCGCTCTTTCGGAATCTGTTTTTCGGAGCAGTCTGTCTTTATCTTAATGCCGAATAAAATATACATGGCCAAAAATTATGAAATTGTTGTGGGAATAACTAGACTTAATTACCTTTCCAATGCCTCTGGAGTCACCCCCATATCTGATCTGGTTCGTGAGATATCTCTGTTTCAAGTTAAAGTTACTGCACAGTCTGGAATCTGGGAACAGTTTCGGTTGTATCCCGTTTTTGAGAAATCTAACGACAGAATCTGGGAAAGTGATCTGAATAAAAGTTGTAGAAAATTTCGTAAGCTTTCCAACCATATAAAGTACACTTTAATCAGATTTCTGGAACTCGAGATATGACTGTTTTACAGAGCTGCTGTTGTTGAGACTCGTCCAGAAAATCTTCAGAAGGTATTCTAACTTGGAGATTTCTGAATTTTGAATGTTTGATAACAGATGTTAGGAAGAGGAAGAGGCCGAGGTCGTGGAGGTGTTCCCCCACATCCACCACCACCACCACCGACTATTGAACAACTCCTGGCAATACAGACGCAGCTCATGCAAACGTTGGTGCAGAATCAGCAGAATCAACAGGGTGGTGGAGCACCACATGATAAGCGTGGTGAATTCTTGAAGGGCCGTCCCCCGGTGTTCTCTCATGCCACTGATCCACTGGAAGCAGATGATTGGCTTCGTGCAGTAGAGAGGCAGCTCAACATAGCTCAATGTGATAATCAGCAGAAGGTGTTGTACGCTTCAGGACAACTTCAGGGAGAAGCTTAGGACTGGTGGGAGTCATTCGAGTATGGACGTCCTACCAACGCTCCTCCTGTTACCTGGCAGGAGTTCAAAGAGAATTTCAGATCTTATCACATACCAGAGGGACTGATAGAGCTCAAGCAAGAGGAATTTAGAGCTTTGAAGCAGGGATCCATGTCTATCGCTGAGTACCGTGACAAGTTTGCTCAGTTGTCACGTTATGCTCCTAATGAAGTGGCTGACGATGCTGATAAGCAATGCCGCTTTCTCAAAGGTCTGTATGATGGTCTGCAGCTCCAGCTTATGACAAACACCTACCCCAACTTTCAGACGTTGGTGAATCACGCTATAGTTATTGACAACAAGCGCAAGGAGATGGAGGCCAAGAAGAGGAGGCTTCAGGGACAAGCCTCTGGGAGCAATACTCATCCACGTGCCAATTCTCAACAAGGCTTCCAGCAGAGGTTTCAGAGACCACCCAGTCAATGGAATCATGGTCAGTATCCTCAGCGCAACCAGAACCAGCAGCAGAATGCCAATCAACGTCCTTAGTAACAGAGTGGTCAGCAGACACCACGACAGGGAGCGCCCAACAACACTCCTATGAAGACTAGTGCCCCTAGCACCCCCAGCAAGTGTTTCTGTTGTGGCAAAGAAGGTCACCTCTCTTACAATTGCCCTAAGAAGCCCAATCAGCAAACCCCTCAAAGGCAGAACAGCTATCAGAAGCCAGCACCCAACACGGGAAAGGTGAATCATGTGTCTACCGAGACAGCGCTTGCTGAACCGGAAGTCATGCTCGGTACGTTCAATGTCAACTCAACCCCCACTTCTGTTCTTTTCGATTCTGGAGCTTCGCATTCATTCATATCACAAGCATTTGTTAGAAACCATAGCATACCATTATGTGCCATGCAAAATCCCATGTTAGTAAACTCACCGGGTGGAAGTATGCAAGCTGCATATCGTTGTCTTCCGACTAGTCTATCCTTAAGGGGGGTAGAGTTTAAAGTGAGCCCCATTGTGTTGAGAGCATCTGGTATAGATGTGATTTTGGGTATGGACTGGATGAAGCAACAACAAGCAGTAATCCAATGTAAAGAAAAGATAGTTGTTGTGACCGCACCCAGTGGAGAAAGAATCAGTGTTGATGTTGTAATACAAGCATAGCCAACCGCCACAGTGAACCAGCTTGATGATAGCGGCAACAAGGAGGACCTAGTGGTGGATGAATTTCCAGATGTGTTCCCTGATGATTTGCCAGGTATGCCGCCTGACCGTGATATTGAGTTTATTATTGAATTATTACCTGGAACTGCACCTATAGCTAAGCGTCCATATAGAATGGGGGTTAAAGAATTAGAAGAACTTAAGAAACAAATTACGGAGTTACAGGAGAAAGTTTTTATTCGTCCTAGTTCGTCACCTTGGGGAGCACCAGTTATATTTGTTGACAAGAAGGATGGTACTCAGAGAATGTGTGTTGATTATCGGTCACTCAATGAGGTTACTATCAAGAACAAGTATCCGTTGCCTAGAATTGATGATTTGTTTGATCAGTTGAGAGGTGCCTGTGTCTTCTCTAAGATTGATCTTCGTTCTGGCTACCATCAATTAAGGATTCGTGCAACAGATATACCCAAGACAACTTTTACTATGAGGTATGGTTTATATGAGTACACTATTATGTCATTTGGTTTGACCAATGCACCTGCCTACTTTATGTACATGATGAACAAGGTGTTCATGGAGTTTTTGGATAAGTTTGTGGTAGTGTTCATCGATGATATATTGATATTCTCCAAAACAGAAGAAGAGCACGCTGAACATCTGAGGTTGGTGCTGCAGAAGCTCAGAGAACACAAGTTGTATGCCAAGCGAAGCAAGTGTGAATTTTGGTTGAAGGAAGTTTCTTTTCTTGGTCATGTTGTCTCTAACGGTGGAATTGCAGTAGATACCGGAAATGTGAAAGATGTGTTGAATTGGAAGCCACCCACAGATGTGGGGTAGATACGTAGTTTCTTGGGATTAGCCAGATACTACATAAGGTTCATTGAAGGTTTCTCTAAGCTTGCTAAGCCAATGACAGCCTTATTGGAGAAAAATGCTAAGTTCGTGTGGTACGAGAAGTGCCAGGCTAACTTCGAAGAGTTGAAGAAGAGGTTGACTACAGCTCCAGTGTTGACTTTGCTAGACCTGAATAAAAGTTTTTCGATCTATTGTGATGCATCTCGTTAGGGACTTGGATGTGTTCTTATGCAAGAAGGTAGAGTAGTGGCTTATGCATCTCGACAGTTGAGAAAGCATGAGTTAAATTATCCTACTCATGATTTGGAGCTAGCAGCAGTGGTTCATGCTTTGAAGATATGGAGGCATTATCTCGTTGGACATAAGAGTGACATCTATACTGATCACAAAAGTCTGAAGTATATTTTCACTCAGACAGATCTGAATATGAGACAACGTTGATGGTTAGAGTTGATCAAAGATTATGATTTGGAGATACACTATCATCCTAGGAACGCGAACGTTGTTCCCGATGCTCTTAGTAGGAAGAGTTATGTCAATGAGGTGCAAGTGACATCGATGTCAAGTGAGTTGTGTGCTGAATTTGAGCGACTGAATTTAGGCTTTGTTACCAATGTAGTGAAGTTGGTGTTGGAGCCTAAATTGGAGCAAGAAATACGTAAGGGACAATTACAGGATGCGAAGTTGAAGGAGATAGCAGAAAACATAGTGATTGGTAAGGCACCAGGTTTTAGTATGGATGACAATGGAACTCTGTGGTTTGGGAAAAGGTTGTGTGTGCCTGAGGATAAGGCTATACGAGAGGCAATTCTTTATGAGGCCCATGAGTCTGCTTATTCTATTCATCCTGAAAGTACCAAGATGTATTTGGATTTAAAAGAGAAGTATTGGTGGTATGGACTCAAAAGAGATGTTGCTGAATATGTTGCTTTGTGTGATACCTGTCAGAGAGTCAAGGCTGAACATCAAAGACCTGCAGGATTGTTACAACCAATGAAGATACCTGAGTGGAAGTGGGAAGAAGTTGGTATGGATTTTATAGTTGGGTTACCACGTACTCAGAGAGGATATGATTCAATCTGAGTAATAGTAGATCGGCTGACTAAGGTTGCCCACTTCTTACCGGTTAAGACTACCTATACTAGACCCCAATTGGCTACGCTATATATGGAGAGAATAGTTTGTCTACATGGGGTTCCCAAGAAAATTGTGTCTGATCGAGGTACCCAATTTACATCTCATTTTTGGCAGCAAGTACATAGTTCGTTGGGAACCAAGTTGAATTTTAGTACAGCATATCATCCTCAAACAGATGGGCAAACTAAGAGAATTAATCAGATATTGGAGGATATGTTGAGGGCTTGTGCGTTGCAGTATGGAACAAGTTGGGACAAGAGTTTGCCTTATGTAGAGTTCTCGTACAACAATAGTTATCAGAAAAGTCTCAATATGGCACCTTTTGAAGCTTTGTATGGACGAAAGTGTAGGACCCCGTTGTTTTGGAATCAAACAGGAGAAACTCAAGTGTTTGGACCAGATGTTTTGAGAGACGCAGAAGAGCAAGTAAGGATGATCAGGGATAACTTGAGAGTGGCTCAGTCTCGACAAAAGAGCTATGCCGACACTAGAAGAAGATAATTGGTTTTTGAAGTAGGTGATTATGTGTACTTGAAGATGTCACCTATGAGAAGTATGAGAAGGTTTAACATGAAGGGAAAGTTAGCACCAAGGTATATTGGACCTTTCAAGGTTTTAGAGAGACGTGGAGAGGTAGCTTATCAGTTAGAATTGCCTGAGAGTTTGTCGGGTGTACACGATGTGTTCCATGTATCTTAGCTAAAGAAGTGTTTGCATGTACCTGAGGAACAGATACCATTAGAAGAGCTTACAGTTAAGGAAGATCTCACTTATGAGGAGTTTCCAGTAAAGATTTTAGAGACAGCAGAAAGAGTTACAAGGAGCCGAGTCATAAAGATGTGTAAGGTTCAGTGGAATCGGTATACAATAGATGAGGCTACTTGGGAAAGAGAAGATGATCTAAGGAAAACATACCCACAGTTATTTGATTAAGCATCACCCGAATCTCGAGGACGAGATTTATTTTAAGGGGGGTAGAATTGTAACACCCTAAATTTTACAACATTTTTAAATAGGGGAAATTGATTTGTTAAGCATTTTATGGGCATTTGAATTTAGAAAATAATAATTTTATTAGGAATAAAATCAAATATAGGTCGACAACCATGAATGAGCATACATGCCACTGCATACTATTTTGAATTGCTTGGTTTGAATTCGGATTTCGAATTGAGTTGAAATTTCATTTTGAATTTGCTTTGAAGAAAAATTCGAAAAAGAAAAGAATAACTTTCTTCTCCTCCTTCTTTTCGGCCCGAAGGCCTGCTGCTGCCGCGGACCATGGCTTCCCCCGCACCGGCCTGCTGTGCTTCTTACCCGCTGAGGCCCGCTCGGCTTTGCTCTGGAGCCGGCCCAGCTTGTGCAGCCCAGCAACGCGCGGCCCTCCCGCGCTGCATCGCTCAGCCCAGCCGCTCCCGCTGACCGCGCCTTTCCCCGCCGCTGACCAGCCAGGCCCACTGGTCAGGCTCTTCTTCCTCGCGTCGTAGCTGAGCCGGACACCGTCTCCGCGACCGGGAGTCCGTGGCCGCGCCGTTTCCCTTCGATTCAGCGTGCGCCCCATGCCTCGCCTCTCTTAAATAGCGCCCGCACCCCTCCTCTCTCCCCAATCTCATCTAGCGGCCGTTTTTCTTCACCAAGTAGCCACAGCCGCTTCTCGCTCGAGCGCCGCCGTCGACCTCCGCTGCCACCGAGCGCCGAACCGTCGTCGCTCCTTCCCTCTTGCGTTTTTCAGATCGGGTGAGATCCCCCTCCCTTCCTCTCTCTCTCCCGGTACTTCTCTTTTGTCAAATAGAGCTTTGTAGGCCAAGAACCGAGGGCCTCAGAAGGCCGGCCATGGCGTCGCCGTGATTCCAGCCACTGTCGGTACTGTGCCGGCGATTTCTTTTTTTTTTATTTTCGCTGGATCGATTCTCATCCGTCGGTTTCTAATCCGACGGCTCATAAAAGAAGATACCCCTTCGCTGCCTATCTTTTAAATACGCCCTTATAAATATTCCAGATTCAACCCGCAGTCCTTTGCGCGTTTTATAGTTTACGTTTCTTTCTTTCGAAAGCGTATTTTGTTTCGGATGGGCTGAAATACGTTTTCAATTATTTACAGATTTGCCATTCAATTTGTTTTAGCCGTAAAATCTTCGTTTTAACTCCGATTAGATCCGTTCAAGTTGCGTTGGGTTCGTAATTAAGTAATCTACACGTTTATGCTACTGTAAAGTAGGTTTCCAACTTTTATAAATCGAGCTTAGATCTAATCTATTATTTGTCTATAGGAAATCTTGTTTAAACCATAACTTTTCCGTTTTAGATCCGATTTTTGTGATCTTCGCGTCTGTGTGTTCATAGCGAGACGTAGATTCATTTTCCAAACTTTTCATCTTGATTCTTTGCTGTTGGTGTATTGTTCTAATCTATAGCCTTGTTTGCTTTGTATGATTGCTCCTGGATGCTTGTATGTTGCTGTGGTTATCGAGTATAGACGGTGAGCAGTTCTCGGAGGATCAAGGGTACGACTTTGACGAGCAGGACCAGCAGGAGTACGTTGCTCAAGGCAAGTATAGCATGGGATCATCCTTGTTACCTATTCACTCTAATTCATTAAATCCATGTTGCATGTGTCTTCTTGTTAGGAATTTCCTAGAATTGGACTATTGCCTTGTCACCTATGGGTTATGCATATGGGTAGCTTTGCTAGAGCTCAGTTAAACCATGATCTTGTAACTTGACTAATGGTATATGCAATAAACATAAAATGTGACTTTTTAGCAACATGGAAACAGGGGGCTGCAGTGTTTAGCTACTTTCTAAATGCTTTAGATTCCTCTCCCTAAGGACTTATCTGTAAGTGATCATCCGGGACTTACAGTACAGCTGTGAGAGCTATATGGCTCTGGCTTTAGCTCAGTATAAGGACCTTTTCTAGCTTATTAGTGGTTACCTTCATTGGCGTAAGAATGGCTTGCCGAATCCGGTATAGAGCGGCCTCTGGCCTTATGTGTATAGGCTGCGTGTCAATGTGCCATCGGGAAGGGGGGCTCTATATCTGTTTGCCGAGTGAATCTAATGGCCCTAACTTGTTAGACGAACCTTTGAAAGGCTTCATAGTGACCCATGTCTGCTCACCTTGGAAGTGTTTTGGGAGTTATAAACCCGAGCATATGGGTATCACGACTCACAGTGAAAGTGTACAACCTCTGCAGAGTGTAAAACTAGTATATCAGCCGTGCTCACGGTCACGAGCGGCCTTGGAACATTTATGGAATAGATGATCGCTAAGTAATATCTGTTTATGATATTCATTACTCATGTTTACATATGATCATGTGTTCTACTTTGGGAACTGAAACACCTTGATGCTACTCATAAGCTAAAATTGTGACAACTAAAAACTGATCGCTGTTAAGCCTGTGTCTAGCCTTTTGAGCCTCATGAACCCCGTGTTACACTTGTTGAGTACGACATGTACTTACGCTTGTTTATTTTCACTATTTGGATAAAAATCCTGGATGGGTAATAGATGACCTTGAGAATGATGATTTCCCTGAGGACTACTGTGTGCGGTTTTGTGGGCCGGCTGGGCTAGCGGGGTTAAATCCCCCCTTTGCCGAGTGCCCCTGATCTGGCACTCGGCAAACTATTTTTTTTAATTTTTTAAAATTCTTTGCCGAGTGCCACCCGACCTGGCACTCCGGCAAAGAGGGGTTTTCTTAATTTTTTTTTTAAATTCTTCGCCGAGTGCCATACGTCCTGACACTCAGCAAAGTAGTGATTTGCCGAGTGTCATTTTTTGACACTCAGCAACCATATTTTTTTTCACTTTTAACCTCCAAACTTTTTCTGCAGTCCTCATACAATACCTAGTACTCCATGTTCCAATGTGGCCCATTTCTTGGACTTTTCTATATTTCTTTAATTTATTTTATTTAATTGAATTTTCTTGGATAATTCAAATTATAACCGATAGTCATTCGAATAATGAAAAAAATGAATGGAAAAATGATATTCATGTTATTTAGTGTAATGTGAGGCCGTATCCACGAAAAGACCATCAATTTCGAACATTTTGTTCACGAAACATGACCACGAACTTGCGATCGAGTTGTTTTTAAATTCTATAAAAAGCAAACGAAGACCGAAAATCTTGAAACTTGTCGAGATGTCATGATATCATATGTGAAGGTTGTGATAAAAAATTGAGGAGGTTTCGCACAAGTTTGTCACGTACGATGCTTACCACCTCGTCGGCCTCTTCACGAAATCATGAAACTTCTTCGGAGATTCTTCGGTTTGCAAGCATCGTACGTGACAACTTGCGCAAAACCTTCTCAAATTTTTATCACAGCCTCCACATATGATATCATGACATCTTGACAAGTTTCAGGATTTTCAGACTTCGTTTGCTTTTTATAGAATTTAAAAACAACTCGACCGCAAGTTCGTGATCATGTTTCGTGAACAAGATGTTCGAAATTGATGGTCTGTTCCTAGATACGGCCTCACATTATACTAAAGAACATGAATATCATTTTTCCATTCATTTTTTTCATTGTTCGAATGACTAGCCGTTATAATTTGAATTATCCAAGAAAATTCAATTAAATGAAATAAATTAAAGAAATATAGAAAAAGTCCAAGAAATATGCCACATTGGAACATGGAGTACCAGGTATTGTATGAGGACTGCAAAAAAAGTTCGGAGGTCAAAAGTGAAAAAAAATATGGTTTGCTGAGTGTTTAAAAATGACACTCGGCAAATCACCACTTTGCCGAGTGTCAGGAGAAGACACTCGGCAAAGGGTTAACGGCGGTGGCCTTTTGCTGAGTGTTCTGGTTTGCTGAGTGCCCGACACTCGACAAACCTGGTCTTTGCCGAGTGTTATTGTTTGCCGAGTGCTCGGCACTCGGCAAACCACCTCTTTGCCAAGAGCCAGTTGTTTGCCGAGTGCTTTCTCACTGGCACTTGTAACACCCTAAATTTTACAATATTTTTAAATAGGGGAAATTGATTTGTTAAGCATTTTATGGGCATTTGAATTTAGAAAATAATAATTTTATTAGGAATAAAATCAAATATAGGTCGACAACCATGAATGAGCATACATGCCACTGCATACTATTTTGAATTGCTTGGTTTGAATTCGGATTTCGAATTGAGTTGAAATTTCATTTTGAATTTGCTTTGAAGAAAAATTCGAAAAAGAAAGGAATAACTTTCTTCTCCTCCTTTTCGGCCCGAAGGCCTGCTGCTACCACGGCCCATGGCTTCCCCCGCACCGGCCTTCTTTGCTTCTTACCCACTGAGGCTCGCTCGGCTTTGCTCTGGAGCCGGCCCAGCTCGCGTAGCCTAGCAACACACGGCCCTCCCGCGCTGCATCGCTCAGCCCAGCCGCTCCCGCTGACCGCCGCCTTTACCCGCCGCTAACCAGCCGGGCCCGCTGGTTAGGCTCTTCTTCCTCGCGTCGTAGCTGAGCGGACACCGTCTCCGTGACCGGGAGTCCATGGCCGTGCCGTTTCCCCTCGATTCAGCGTGCGCCCCACGCCTCTGCCTCTCTTAAATAGCGCATGCACCCCTCCTCTCTCCCCAATCTCATCTAGCGGCCATTTTCTTTCTTCGCCAAGCAGCCACAGCCGCTTCTCGCTCGAGCGCCGCCATCGACCTCCGCTGCCACCGAGCGCCGAAACCGTCGTCACTCCTTCCCTCTTGCTTTTTTCGGATTGGGTGAGATCCCCCTCCCTTCCTCTCTCTCCCGGTACTTCTCTTTGTCAAATAGAGCTTTGTAGGCCAAGAACCGAGGGCCTCAGAAGGCCGGCCATGGCGCCGCCGTGATTCCAGCCGTCGTCGGTACTGTGCTGGCGGATTTCTTTCTTTCTTTTTTATTTCCGCTGGATCGATTCTCATCCGTCGGTTTCTAATCCGACGGCTCATAAAAGAAGATACCCCTTCGCTGCCTATCTTTCAAATACGCCCTTATAAATATTCTAGATTCAACCCGTGGTCCTTTGCGCGTTTTACAGTTTACGTTTCTTTCTTTCGAAAGCGTATTTTCTTTCGGATGGGCTGAAATACGTTTTCAATTATTTACAGATTTGCCATTCAATTTGTTTTAGCCATAAATCTTCGTTTAACCCTGATTAGATCCGTTCAAGTTGCGTTGGGTTTGTAATTAAGTAATCTACACGTTTATGCTACTGTAAAGTAGGTTTTCCAACTGTTATAAATCGAGCTTAGATCTAATCTATTATTTGTCTATAGGAAATCTTGTTTAACCCATAACTTTTTTGTTTTAGATCCGATTTTGTGATCTTCGCGTCTATGTGTTCATAGCGAGACGTAGATTCGTTTTCCAAACTTTTCAACTTGATTCTTTGCTGTTGGTGTACTATTCTAATCTATAGCCTTGTTTGCTTGTATGATTGCTCCTAGATGCTTGTATGTTGCTGTGGTTATCGAGTATAGACGGTGAGCAGTTCTCGGAGGATCAAGGGTACGACTTTGATGAGGCAGGACCAGTAGGAGTACGTTGCTCAAGGCAAGTATAGCATGGGATCATCCTTGTTACCTATTCACTTTAATTCATTAAATCCATGTTGCATGTGTCTTCTTGTTAGGAATTTCCTAGAATTGGACTATTGCCTTATCACCTGTGGGTTATGTATATGGGTAGCTTTGCTAGAGCTCAGTTAAACCATGATCTTGTAACTTGACTAATGGTATATGCAATAAACATAAAATGTGACTTTTTAGCAACATGGAAATAGGTGGCTAGAGTGTTTAGCTACTTTCTAAATGCTTCAGATTCCTCTCCCTAAGGACTTATCTGTAAGTGATCATCCGGGACTTATAGTACAGCTGTGAGAGCTACATGGCTCTGGCTTTAGCTCAGTATAAGGACCTTTTCTAGCTTGTTAGTGGTTACCTTCATTGGCATAAGAATGGCTTGCCAAATCGGGTATAGAGCGGCCTCTGGCCTTATGTGTATAGGCTGCGTGTCAATGTGCCATCAGGAAGGGGGGCTCTATATCTATTTGCCGAGTGAATCTAATAGCCCTAACTTGTTAGACGAACCTTTGAAAGGCTTCATAGCGACCCCTACCTGCTCACCTTGGAAGTGTTTTGGGAGTTATAAACCCGGGCATATGGGTATCACGACTCACAGTAAAAGTGTACAACCTCTGCAGAGTTTAAAACTGGTATATAAGCCATGCTCACGGTCACGAGCGGCCTTGGAACATTTATAGAATAGATGATCACTAAGTAATATATGTTTATGATATTCATTACTCATGTTTACATCTGATCATGTGTTCTACTTTGGGACTGAAACACCTTGATGCTACTCATAAGCTAAAATTGTGACAACTAAAAGTTTGACCGCTGTTAAGCCTGTGTCTAGCCTTTTGAGCCTCATGAACCCCGTGTTACACTTGTTGAGTACGACATGTACTTATGCTTGTTTATTTTCACTATTTGGATAAAAATCCCGGATGGGTAACAGATGACCTTGAGAATGATGATTTCCCTGAGGACTACTAGACTTGTGGTCAACCAGTCGACGTCCCTGTAAATTGGAGCTTCCGTGATAGATCTTTTTATTATTTGTGCTATACTTATGTAATAACTCTGTCTTATTCGTGATGTAATAAACATTGGAGATGATACTATACATAATTTGTCGGCTTATGTGTGTGACTGATCTCTGGGCGCACATAAGGTTATACACCCCATTTTATCCTTAAAATTGGGTGTGACAGATTGGTATCAGAGCCATGTTGACTATAGGACGCAAGCCTAGTTAGCAATGGTCGTTTTAGCTTCTTTTGCTTCACTCATTTCATGCTTTCTATCTCACCCTTGTTATTTGCTAAAGTTTTATGCTTCTTTTGCCTTATTCTATTATGAAATTACTGCTTCTAATCTAACCTAACTAAATCTAATTCTGTAGATGCCTTGTGCCCACAAGACTGCCCGCATGAGCACTGGAGGGTATTACCCGCCACAAGGTTTGTCCATGGATCTTGAGGAGGAAGAACCTCATGAACAGGAATTGGATTCGCCAACACCGCCAACGCCTGAGTCCACACCTGAGCCAGCCCAGGATGACCCTCAAGAAGTTGAGATCGTTGACTTGTCCAAAAACAAAGATGAAGACATTGTTGAAGAGGATGAGCCGATCCCGCCATTGGGGTGGACAATAAAGGTGTGGTATAAGCCAGGATGTGAATACTCCATTTCACATCACCGACTCATGAGCCTGCTTCAGACATACTACAGTGACTGGGATGCAGCTGTAGAATACGCTTGCGAAGAGGCATACCCACCCTCTTGAAGACACCTACTGGAAGGTTAGGGTGTGCATCACCATCAAGGATGAGCAGAAAGGTGCATATCAGCTGGATTCAAACTATGCACACCATGGTCACCGCGCTACCATGGAGGACGGCATAGAAGATGCAGCCGCTGAAGCTTGCATAGGCCTCCGTGGTCGCCGATTTGAGGTCATGAAGGATGATCAATATCGATTCCTTCCTCATCAACACCCAGAATTGGGATGGGCGATGATGGACCCGCAGGGCATGGATCCAACCACGGGAAGCGATGGTACACTTTGGTTACAAGTCTGTGTCAAGGATTCGCCGATTGGAGGATCAATTGAAGGCTCAGCAGAAAGCAATCAAGAGGCACCAGCAAGTGATAGACGAACAAAGGGTGTGACTCAATTTGCCAAAGATGTATGAGGAGCTTCCTCATAAGTATCGCCCCTAGATGTTGGAGTCCCTCTTTATGTAATAGCATGATAGTAGAACGAGTGAGTCGAGTTGGGTCGAGTTTTTAGTGCGGTGTGGACATTGCGTGTTTAGTTGATTTGTTCTTATGTTTATGCATGAGTTGGATCTTTGTAATGTGTGCTGGAACTTCGTGGGCATGTCCGCAAGTTTCATATTTAAGAATATTAAAGTTTGGGTCAATAAATAAATAGTTGGGTTTGTTACATCTCGCTCTTTCGGAATCTGTTTTTCGGAGCAGTCTGTCTTTATCTTAATGCCGAATAAAATATACATGGCCAAAAATTATGAAATTGTTGTGGGAATAACTAGACTTAATTACCTTTCCAATGCCTCTGGAGTCACCCCCATATCTGATCTGGTTCGTGAGATATCTCTGTTTCAAGTTAAAGTTACTGCACAGTCTGGAATCTGGGAACAGTTTCGGTTGTATCCCGTTTTTGAGAAATCTAACGACAGAATCTGGGAAAGTGATCTGAATAAAAGTTGTAGAAAATTTCGTAAGCTTTCCAACCATATAAAGTACACTTTAATCAGATTTCTGGAACTCGAGATATGACTGTTTTACAGAGCTGCTGTTGTTGAGACTCGTCCAGAAAATCTTCAGAAGGTATTCTAACTTGGAGATTTCTGAATTTTGAATGTTTGATAACAGATGTTAGGAAGAGGAAGAGGCCGAGGTCGTGGAGGTGTTCCCCCACATCCACCACCACCACCACCGACTATTGAACAACTCCTGGCAATACAGACGCAGCTCATGCAAACGTTGGTGCAGAATCAGCAGAATCAACAGGGTGGTGGAGCACCACATGATAAGCGTGGTGAATTCTTGAAGGGCCGTCCCCCGGTGTTCTCTCATGCCACTGATCCACTGGAAGCAGATGATTGGCTTCGTGCAGTAGAGAGGCAGCTCAACATAGCTCAATGTGATAATCAGCAGAAGGTGTTGTACGCTTCAGGACAACTTCAGGGAGAAGCTTAGGACTGGTGGGAGTCATTCGAGTATGGACGTCCTACCAACGCTCCTCCTGTTACCTGGCAGGAGTTCAAAGAGAATTTCAGATCTTATCACATACCAGAGGGACTGATAGAGCTCAAGCAAGAGGAATTTAGAGCTTTGAAGCAGGGATCCATGTCTATCGCTGAGTACCGTGACAAGTTTGCTCAGTTGTCACGTTATGCTCCTAATGAAGTGGCTGACGATGCTGATAAGCAATGCCGCTTTCTCAAAGGTCTGTATGATGGTCTGCAGCTCCAGCTTATGACAAACACCTACCCCAACTTTCAGACGTTGGTGAATCACGCTATAGTTATTGACAACAAGCGCAAGGAGATGGAGGCCAAGAAGAGGAGGCTTCAGGGACAAGCCTCTGGGAGCAATACTCATCCACGTGCCAATTCTCAACAAGGCTTCCAGCAGAGGTTTCAGAGACCACCCAGTCAATGGAATCATGGTCAGTATCCTCAGCGCAACCAGAACCAGCAGCAGAATGCCAATCAACGTCCTTAGTAACAGAGTGGTCAGCAGACACCACGACAGGGAGCGCCCAACAACACTCCTATGAAGACTAGTGCCCCTAGCACCCCCAGCAAGTGTTTCTGTTGTGGCAAAGAAGGTCACCTCTCTTACAATTGCCCTAAGAAGCCCAATCAGCAAACCCCTCAAAGGCAGAACAGCTATCAGAAGCCAGCACCCAACACGGGAAAGGTGAATCATGTGTCTACCGAGACAGCGCTTGCTGAACCGGAAGTCATGCTCGGTACGTTCAATGTCAACTCAACCCCCACTTCTGTTCTTTTCGATTCTGGAGCTTCGCATTCATTCATATCACAAGCATTTGTTAGAAACCATAGCATACCATTATGTGCCATGCAAAATCCCATGTTAGTAAACTCACCGGGTGGAAGTATGCAAGCTGCATATCGTTGTCTTCCGACTAGTCTATCCTTAAGGGGGGTAGAGTTTAAAGTGAGCCCCATTGTGTTGAGAGCATCTGGTATAGATGTGATTTTGGGTATGGACTGGATGAAGCAACAACAAGCAGTAATCCAATGTAAAGAAAAGATAGTTGTTGTGACCGCACCCAGTGGAGAAAGAATCAGTGTTGATGTTGTAATACAAGCATAGCCAACCGCCACAGTGAACCAGCTTGATGATAGCGGCAACAAGGAGGACCTAGTGGTGGATGAATTTCCAGATGTGTTCCCTGATGATTTGCCAGGTATGCCGCCTGACCGTGATATTGAGTTTATTATTGAATTATTACCTGGAACTGCACCTATAGCTAAGCGTCCATATAGAATGGGGGTTAAAGAATTAGAAGAACTTAAGAAACAAATTACGGAGTTACAGGAGAAAGTTTTTATTCGTCCTAGTTCGTCACCTTGGGGAGCACCAGTTATATTTGTTGACAAGAAGGATGGTACTCAGAGAATGTGTGTTGATTATCGGTCACTCAATGAGGTTACTATCAAGAACAAGTATCCGTTGCCTAGAATTGATGATTTGTTTGATCAGTTGAGAGGTGCCTGTGTCTTCTCTAAGATTGATCTTCGTTCTGGCTACCATCAATTAAGGATTCGTGCAACAGATATACCCAAGACAACTTTTACTATGAGGTATGGTTTATATGAGTACACTATTATGTCATTTGGTTTGACCAATGCACCTGCCTACTTTATGTACATGATGAACAAGGTGTTCATGGAGTTTTTGGATAAGTTTGTGGTAGTGTTCATCGATGATATATTGATATTCTCCAAAACAGAAGAAGAGCACGCTGAACATCTGAGGTTGGTGCTGCAGAAGCTCAGAGAACACAAGTTGTATGCCAAGCGAAGCAAGTGTGAATTTTGGTTGAAGGAAGTTTCTTTTCTTGGTCATGTTGTCTCTAACGGTGGAATTGCAGTAGATACCGGAAATGTGAAAGATGTGTTGAATTGGAAGCCACCCACAGATGTGGGGTAGATACGTAGTTTCTTGGGATTAGCCAGATACTACATAAGGTTCATTGAAGGTTTCTCTAAGCTTGCTAAGCCAATGACAGCCTTATTGGAGAAAAATGCTAAGTTCGTGTGGTACGAGAAGTGCCAGGCTAACTTCGAAGAGTTGAAGAAGAGGTTGACTACAGCTCCAGTGTTGACTTTGCTAGACCTGAATAAAAGTTTTTCGATCTATTGTGATGCATCTCGTTAGGGACTTGGATGTGTTCTTATGCAAGAAGGTAGAGTAGTGGCTTATGCATCTCGACAGTTGAGAAAGCATGAGTTAAATTATCCTACTCATGATTTGGAGCTAGCAGCAGTGGTTCATGCTTTGAAGATATGGAGGCATTATCTCGTTGGACATAAGAGTGACATCTATACTGATCACAAAAGTCTGAAGTATATTTTCACTCAGACAGATCTGAATATGAGACAACGTTGATGGTTAGAGTTGATCAAAGATTATGATTTGGAGATACACTATCATCCTAGGAACGCGAACGTTGTTCCCGATGCTCTTAGTAGGAAGAGTTATGTCAATGAGGTGCAAGTGACATCGATGTCAAGTGAGTTGTGTGCTGAATTTGAGCGACTGAATTTAGGCTTTGTTACCAATGTAGTGAAGTTGGTGTTGGAGCCTAAATTGGAGCAAGAAATACGTAAGGGACAATTACAGGATGCGAAGTTGAAGGAGATAGCAGAAAACATAGTGATTGGTAAGGCACCAGGTTTTAGTATGGATGACAATGGAACTCTGTGGTTTGGGAAAAGGTTGTGTGTGCCTGAGGATAAGGCTATACGAGAGGCAATTCTTTATGAGGCCCATGAGTCTGCTTATTCTATTCATCCTGAAAGTACCAAGATGTATTTGGATTTAAAAGAGAAGTATTGGTGGTATGGACTCAAAAGAGATGTTGCTGAATATGTTGCTTTGTGTGATACCTGTCAGAGAGTCAAGGCTGAACATCAAAGACCTGCAGGATTGTTACAACCAATGAAGATACCTGAGTGGAAGTGGGAAGAAGTTGGTATGGATTTTATAGTTGGGTTACCACGTACTCAGAGAGGATATGATTCAATCTGAGTAATAGTAGATCGGCTGACTAAGGTTGCCCACTTCTTACCGGTTAAGACTACCTATACTAGACCCCAATTGGCTACGCTATATATGGAGAGAATAGTTTGTCTACATGGGGTTCCCAAGAAAATTGTGTCTGATCGAGGTACCCAATTTACATCTCATTTTTGGCAGCAAGTACATAGTTCGTTGGGAACCAAGTTGAATTTTAGTACAGCATATCATCCTCAAACAGATGGGCAAACTAAGAGAATTAATCAGATATTGGAGGATATGTTGAGGGCTTGTGCGTTGCAGTATGGAACAAGTTGGGACAAGAGTTTGCCTTATGTAGAGTTCTCGTACAACAATAGTTATCAGAAAAGTCTCAATATGGCACCTTTTGAAGCTTTGTATGGACGAAAGTGTAGGACCCCGTTGTTTTGGAATCAAACAGGAGAAACTCAAGTGTTTGGACCAGATGTTTTGAGAGACGCAGAAGAGCAAGTAAGGATGATCAGGGATAACTTGAGAGTGGCTCAGTCTCGACAAAAGAGCTATGCCGACACTAGAAGAAGATAATTGGTTTTTGAAGTAGGTGATTATGTGTACTTGAAGATGTCACCTATGAGAAGTATGAGAAGGTTTAACATGAAGGGAAAGTTAGCACCAAGGTATATTGGACCTTTCAAGGTTTTAGAGAGACGTGGAGAGGTAGCTTATCAGTTAGAATTGCCTGAGAGTTTGTCGGGTGTACACGATGTGTTCCATGTATCTTAGCTAAAGAAGTGTTTGCATGTACCTGAGGAACAGATACCATTAGAAGAGCTTACAGTTAAGGAAGATCTCACTTATGAGGAGTTTCCAGTAAAGATTTTAGAGACAGCAGAAAGAGTTACAAGGAGCCGAGTCATAAAGATGTGTAAGGTTCAGTGGAATCGGTATACAATAGATGAGGCTACTTGGGAAAGAGAAGATGATCTAAGGAAAACATACCCACAGTTATTTGATTAAGCATCACCCGAATCTCGAGGACGAGATTTATTTTAAGGGGGGTAGAATTGTAACACCCTAAATTTTACAACATTTTTAAATAGGGGAAATTGATTTGTTAAGCATTTTATGGGCATTTGAATTTAGAAAATAATAATTTTATTAGGAATAAAATCAAATATAGGTCGACAACCATGAATGAGCATACATGCCACTGCATACTATTTTGAATTGCTTGGTTTGAATTCGGATTTCGAATTGAGTTGAAATTTCATTTTGAATTTGCTTTGAAGAAAAATTCGAAAAAGAAAAGAATAACTTTCTTCTCCTCCTTCTTTTCGGCCCGAAGGCCTGCTGCTGCCGCGGACCATGGCTTCCCCCGCATCGGCCTGCTGTGCTTCTTACCCGCTGAGGCCCGCTCGGCTTTGCTCTGGAGCCGGCCCAGCTTGTGCAGCCCAGCAACGCGCGGCCCTCCCGCGCTGCATCGCTCAGCCCAGCCGCTCCCGCTGACCGCGCCTTTCCCCGCCGCTGACCAGCCAGGCCCACTGGTCAGGCTCTTCTTCCTCGCGTCGTAGCTGAGCCGGACACCGTCTCCGCGACCGGGAGTCCGTGGCCGCGCCGTTTCCCCTCCGATTCAGCGTGCGCCCCATGCCTCGCCTCTCTTAAATAGCGCCCGCACCCCTCCTCTCTCCCCAATCTCATCTAGCGGCCGTTTTTCTTCACCAAGTAGCCACAGCCGCTTCTCGCTCGAGCGCCGCCGTCGACCTCCGCTGCCACCGAGCGCCGAACCGTCGTCGCTCCTTCCCTCTTGCGTTTTTCAGATCGGGTGAGATCCCCCTCCCTTCCTCTCTCTCTCCCGGTACTTCTCTTTTGTCAAATAGAGCTTTGTAGGCCAAGAACCGAGGGCCTCAGAAGGCCGGCCATGGCGTCGCCGTGATTCCAGCCACTGTCGGTACTGTGCCGGCGATTTCTTTTTTTTTTATTTTCGCTGGATCGATTCTCATCCGTCGGTTTCTAATCCGACGGCTCATAAAAGAAGATACCCCTTCGCTGCCTATCTTTTAAATACGCCCTTATAAATATTCCAGATTCAACCCGCAGTCCTTTGCGCGTTTTATAGTTTACGTTTCTTTCTTTCGAAAGCGTATTTTGTTTCGGATGGGCTGAAATACGTTTTCAATTATTTACAGATTTGCCATTCAATTTGTTTTAGCCGTAAAATCTTCGTTTTAACTCCGATTAGATCCGTTCAAGTTGCGTTGGGTTCGTAATTAAGTAATCTACACGTTTATGCTACTGTAAAGTAGGTTTCCAACTTTTATAAATCGAGCTTAGATCTAATCTATTATTTGTCTATAGGAAATCTTGTTTAAACCATAACTTTTCCGTTTTAGATCCGATTTTTGTGATCTTCGCGTCTGTGTGTTCATAGCGAGACGTAGATTCATTTTCCAAACTTTTCATCTTGATTCTTTGCTGTTGGTGTATTGTTCTAATCTATAGCCTTGTTTGCTTTGTATGATTGCTCCTGGATGCTTGTATGTTGCTGTGGTTATCGAGTATAGACGGTGAGCAGTTCTCGGAGGATCAAGGGTACGACTTTGACGAGCAGGACCAGCAGGAGTACGTTGCTCAAGGCAAGTATAGCATGGGATCATCCTTGTTACCTATTCACTCTAATTCATTAAATCCATGTTGCATGTGTCTTCTTGTTAGGAATTTCCTAGAATTGGACTATTGCCTTGTCACCTATGGGTTATGCATATGGGTAGCTTTGCTAGAGCTCAGTTAAACCATGATCTTGTAACTTGACTAATGGTATATGCAATAAACATAAAATGTGACTTTTTAGCAACATGGAAACAGGGGGCTGCAGTGTTTAGCTACTTTCTAAATGCTTTAGATTCCTCTCCCTAAGGACTTATCTGTAAGTGATCATCCGGGACTTACAGTACAGCTGTGAGAGCTATATGGCTCTGGCTTTAGCTCAGTATAAGGACCTTTTCTAGCTTATTAGTGGTTACCTTCATTGGCGTAAGAATGGCTTGCCGAATCCGGTATAGAGCGGCCTCTGGCCTTATGTGTATAGGCTGCGTGTCAATGTGCCATCGGGAAGGGGGGCTCTATATCTGTTTGCCGAGTGAATCTAATGGCCCTAACTTGTTAGACGAACCTTTGAAAGGCTTCATAGTGACCCATGTCTGCTCACCTTGGAAGTGTTTTGGGAGTTATAAACCCGAGCATATGGGTATCACGACTCACAGTGAAAGTGTACAACCTCTGCAGAGTGTAAAACTAGTATATCAGCCGTGCTCACGGTCACGAGCGGCCTTGGAACATTTATGGAATAGATGATCGCTAAGTAATATCTGTTTATGATATTCATTACTCATGTTTACATATGATCATGTGTTCTACTTTGGGAACTGAAACACCTTGATGCTACTCATAAGCTAAAATTGTGACAACTAAAAACTGATCGCTGTTAAGCCTGTGTCTAGCCTTTTGAGCCTCATGAACCCCGTGTTACACTTGTTGAGTACGACATGTACTTACGCTTGTTTATTTTCACTATTTGGATAAAAATCCTGGATGGGTAATAGATGACCTTGAGAATGATGATTTCCCTGAGGACTACTACACTAGTAGAGAACAGACCTTTGATCCTCGGCCAAAATGGGCTCTAGTCCCAGAATTTTTTGCCCCCGGGACTAGAAATACCTTTAGTCCCGGTTGGTGGCTCCAACCGGGACTAAAGGTCCCTGCCCAACCGCTACTGCGCCAGACAGAGGTGGCAGTGACCTTTAGTCCCGGTTGGAGCCACCAACCGGGACTAAAGGTATACTTTTACTCCCGGTTGGTGGCTCCAACCGGGAGTAAAGGTCTACTCCCGGGCCGTGGCTGCGCCCGAGGTTGGAAAGTTACCTTTAGTCCCGATTGGATCTATCAACCGGGACTAAATGTTCTCCCTTTATAAATCGGCCGTCTCCTCCTTCCTCCCCGAGCCCGAGCTCAGCACATTTTGAAGCTCACTGCAGTAGTGTTCTTGCTTCCTCCCTCCCTCCATTGTTCCTCCATCCATTCTTCGATTCCTCCGTCGATTCTTCAGTTGTAAAGGTTACCAATCTCATACTCTCATTTTTTACCATTTTCTTATGCCATTTTATTCACTATATATATTTATGGTTCTTTATTGTGGGTTTTTTTCATTTGTAAGCAATTTGAGCTCAAAATCACTTTAAGCTTGCATATTTACATGAAAGAAGGTTAAAGTATATATAAATATAAAGTTAGAAAATAGTTAGAAAATTATAGCAAATCCTTACTAGTTGAACTTGCGGACCGTGTTCAGGTCAGCGAGGATGTTCTCTGCCGAGCGGTAACGGACGTCAAGGAGGAGCTTTGATTCTACGAGGGAGAGCGATAACGGTCGTGGAAGACCATGTTCCCTTCCTCATAGAATCGGAGCTCTTCCTTGACCAAGTACGGTGCCGTCCGGTGGAGAAATCCTCGCCGAGCTGATCACGTAAGCAAGGTCAACTAGTACGGATGGTTATTTATTCACATGTCCCGATATCGTCGTAGTAGTCTATCAATCACCGTACCTAAACGTAGTATATATAAATAAAAACTTAGAAAATAGTTAGAAAATTATAGAAAATCCGTACTAGTTGAACTTGCGGACCGTGTTTAGCTCGGCAAGCATGTTCTCTGTCGAGCGGTAACGGACATCAAGGAGGAGCTTTGATTCTACGAGGGAGAGCGACAATGGTCGTGGGAGACCGTGTTCCCTTCCTCATAGAATCGGAGCTCTTCCTTGACCAAGTACGGTACTGTCTGGTGGAGAAATGCTCACCGAGATGATCACGTAAGCAAGGTCAACTAGTACGGATGGTTATTTATTCACACGTCCCGATATCGTCGTAGTAGTCTGTTATGTGTGTACATTCCCATTCTTCTGTTAATTTGCGGAAATATCATATGAATTACTTACCTACCGCAGTAAAAGACGAGAACATAATGACCATTAAAAATATCATTGTTTAGAGATCTAGATAATTTTATAGTTTGTTAATTTTATTTGTTTATAAAAGAAGAAATTTATAGTGTATTAAAAAATGAGTATAGAGAGTAGATGGCAACTGCTTCCGGGTCCTCGGCCTCTCATGGGTTTCCAAAGCGACTTAGGCCGGGCCTTCCTCTCATTCCATGCGGCAAGTGTCGTGATGAGACGAAGATTGTGATGGAGTACCGAGTGAAGAAGGAGGGTCCCAACAAGGATCGTATCTTCTACAAGTGTCCGGATCGCAATGTGAGTTATTTTATCGTATTTAATGATTATGGTTAGTTTATACCTATTTTCATGATGGTTGTGATTAAAGTTCTAATTTTTTGTTTTAATTTCAGTGGGATGGCAGTGGACGATGTTCAGGCTTCTACTGGGAGGAAGAGTATGTTGAACTCGTGCAAAAATATCTTGCACAACAGGCAGATACGGCGGCTAATGAGGCAGTGATCCAGCCGAAGAAGCCCAAAGATGTTGCACAATCGGAGGATCTGTCTGTTTTAGTTGAGATTGGTCGCGAAATCCTTGTGCTCCTGAAATGTATTTTAGCTTTAGTTCTTTTAGTGGTAGTTGGGCTTGTCTACATTGTAGCGATGCTTTCATAAATTTGTATCTTTTGTGGTGGCACGCATGTTGTATAAATAATTAATTATGATCTAGGTTTTAATATGATATTTATGTCATGTAATGCAGATGAGCCGTCATTGGATGTATAATGCTGATCGCCGCTCACAAGAGTTCATTGACGGCGTGCATTCTTTATTACGTGCGGCCGAGACAAACAAACGCGACGGTTTCATGTGCTGCCCATGTGTCATATGTAAGAATACAGTGGAATATCCTTGCTCAAGGACTCTTCATTCACACTTGTTCAAGTCGGGTTTCATGCCAAACTATATTTGTTGGACAAAGCACGGAGAAACCGGTGTTGTAATGGAAGAAGATGAAGAAGAACAATGGGACGACAATGATATTATTCCTGATGGTGCGTGCTTCAATGATACTGCAATGGGAGAAGCTGAAGAAGAGGTAGCCGCAGAAGATGAGCCGGCTGATGATCTTTGTCAGGTCATTCGTGATGCACAAAGAGAATGTGAAAGTGAAAAGGAGAAGATCAAGTTCGAGCGGATGCTAGAAGATCACAAGAAATTGTTGTACCCAACTTGTGATGCAGGGCAGAAAAAGTTGGGAACCACACTAGAATTGCTGCAATGGAAGGCAAAGAATGGTGTATCTGACAAGGGATTTGGAGAGTTACTAAAAATCCAAAAGAAGATGCTTCCAAAGTACAATGAATTGCCCGCCACTACCTACGAAGCAAAACAAGTTGTCTGTCCTATGGGGCTAGAAATAGAGAAGATACATGCATGTCCTAATGACTGCATCCTATACCGTGGCAAAGAGTACGAGAAATTGGATGCATGCCCGGTATACCATGCGTCGCGATATAAGATCAGGCGAGATGACCCTAGTGATGTTGAGGGCGAACGTCCATGTAAGAAAATCCCTGCCAAGGTTATGTGGTATGCTCCTATAATACCACGCTTGAAACGTCTGTTCAGAAACAAAGAACATGCAAAATTGTTACGATGGCACAAAGAAGACCGTAAGGTAGACAATATGTTGAGACACCCTGCTGATGGGTCCCAGTGGAGAGCAATCGACAGAGAATTCCCGGAGTTTGCAAATGACGCAAGAAACTTAAGGTTTGCTTTAAGTACAGATGGTATCAATCCTTTTGGAGAGCAGAACAGTAGTCATAGCACTTGGCCTGTTACTCTAAGTATCTACAACATTCCTCCTTGGTTATGCATGAAGCGGAAGTTCATTATGATGCCTGTGCTCATCCAAGGCCCGAAGCAACCTGGCAATGACATCGATGTGTACCTGAGACCACTTATTGATGAACTTCTCATTTTGTGGAATAAAGAAGGTGTACGTGTGTGGGATGAGTACAAACAGGAACACTTTGATCTGCGAGCATTGTTGTTCATAACAATCAATGATTGGCCTGCTCTAAGTAATCTTTCAGGACAGTCAAACAAGGGATATAATGCATGCACACACTGCTTCGGTGATATTAGAGGTGTATTCTTGAAAAAATGTCGAAAGGTCGTGTACCTTGGCCATCGTCGATTTCTTCCTGCAAATCACCCCGTAAGAAAGAAAGGTAAGCATTTTAAAGGGAAAGCAGACCACCTGACCAAGCCTCGCAACCGAACCGATGAGGATGTACTCGATATGGTCAATGATGTGAAAGTCGTCTTTGGAAAAGGACATGGAAGCCAACCTATTCCGAAAGACGCTAACGGTCACGCACCCATGTGGAAGAAAAAGTCCATATTTTGGGACCTACCCTATTGGCAAGTCCTGGAGGTCCGTAGCTCGATCGACGTGATGCACCTGATGAAGAATCTTTGTGTGAACCTGCTAGGCTTTATGGGTGTGTATGGAAAGCCTAAGGACACATTTGAAGCACGACAGGACCTGCGTTGTTTGAGAGAAAGAGACAACCTGCATCCAGAGAAGACAGATGATGGACGCCATTACTTACGTCCTGCTAGCTACACTCTAAGCAAAGAGGAGAAGGAAATCATGTTTGAATGCTTAAACAACATCAAGGTACCATCTGGATTCTCCTCGAATATAAAGGGTATTATAAATGTGCCAGAGAAGAAATTCTGTAACTTAAAGTCCCATGACTGTCACGTTCTCATGACGCAATTACTTCCAGTTGCATTAAGAGGAATTCTACCTCCAAATGTACGTCTAGCCACCGTGAAGCTATGTGCATTCCTCAATGCAATTTCTCAGAAGGCAATTGATCCAACTGATCTAGCTAAACTACAGAATGATGTGGTTCAATGTCTCGTCAGCTTTGAGTTAGTGTTCCCTCCTTCCTTCTTTGATATTATGACACACCTCCTAGTTCACCTAGTCAAGGAGATTTTCACTCTCGGTCCTGTGTTCCTACACAACATGTTCCCCTTAGAGAGATTCATGGGAGTCCTAAAGAAATATGTTCACAACCGTGCTCGCCCAGAAGGAAGCATCGCCAAGGGCTATGGAACAGAAGAGGTCATTGAGTTCTGTGTTGACTTTATTCCCAACCTTGACTCGATTGGTGTTCCTGAATCGAGACATGAGGGGAGACTAAGCGGAAAGGGGACACTAGGGAGGAAAACATATATTGGTACGGATGATGATTATTTCAATAAAGCGCACTACACAGTTCTACAGAACTCCTCTTTGGTAGATCCGTATATTGAGACACACAAGGATCTCTTACGATCCGAGTTTCCAGGGAAGACTGAAGCTTGGATTACGCATAAGCACATGGAAACTTTCGGCGGTTGGTTGCGAAAAAAATGTCAAGGTGATGAGAGCATCCATGAGCAACTGTATTTATTGGCTATGCAACCATCATGGCATATCGTCACATACAAAGGGTACGAGATAAATGGGAACATATTCTACACAGTAGCCCAAGATAAAAGGAGTACCAACCAAAACAGTGGTGTCCGCATAGATGCCACAGACCCGAATGGGAATAAGCAGACATATTATGGACGCATAGATGAAATATGGGAACTAGAATATGCACCTACTTTGAAGATCCCATTGTTCAAGTGCCAATGGGTCAAGGTGACTGGAGGCGGGGTAACAGTAGACAACGAGTATGGAATGACAACAGTAGACCTTAGTAATATTGGGTACAAAGACGAACCATTCGTCCTTGCCAAGGATGTGAATCAGGTGTTCTATGTCAATGATATGTCTACCAAACCAAAAAGAGGGAAAAACGATAATGACTCAACCAAAGAGCCAAAGCGCCACATAGTTCTTTCAGGGAAAAGAGTCATCGTGGGAATTGAGGACAAGTCGGACATGTCAGAAGAATATGAAAAGGATGACCGAATTCCGCCCTTCAAAGTGAACAAAGACCCTAGCATCTTGGTAAATGATGAGGACACTCCATGGTTACGAAGCGATCATAACCAAGGAACATACGTAAAGAAGAAGTTCACTGCTGTGCCCACTTGATGATATAGTGATTTAATATAGTGTGTGTTTGAGATATTATGTAATAATTGTGAATTCAGATGTTTATTATGTCATGTTTCAAATTAAATCAATGTTTGATTTGGTGGGATTTCTCTCTCAAAAAGGTAAATTAGGATACTGAGTGATGAAAAATTAAAATATTAACGTTAAAATGATGTGAAAACAAATTTCCTGTCCAAAACCAATAATTTTAATAATTTTAATTAAACACTACATTTTTGCATTAACGAAATAATAAATATTAGTTACATTATGTTTTATAATTCTAACAAAAAATAAAAAAAGTTAGGTTATCAATTTTTCCTATGTGCAATAAACAAAAATAAAATTCATATTTTTAACAAAATAATTTTATGCCTTTTATTTAATTTACTATGTATTTAATAAAAACTATTGCGTTTCTATTGTATTTAACAAGACTATTGCTTAAAACAGGCGGGAAACGAAACTGCAGGCCACCTTTACTCCCGGGTGGGAAGCCCACCCGGGAGTAAAGGTGGGCTGCAGTTTCGTGGCCCGCCAAAAAAAAGCCTTTACTCCCGGTGCGTGTTACCAACCGGGAGTAAAGGTATACCTTTACTCCCGGTTGGTAACACGCACCGGGAGTAAAGGCACCTTTACTCCCGGTTGGTAATACGCACCGGGAGTAAAGGGTTTTTACTCCCGGTTGGTGGCTGGCACCGGGAGTAATTCTCCTCTGCTATATAACCTCCAGTGCCTAGCAGATCGATCCGCTCGTCTTCTTCCTCGTCGAACACCGCCGCCCTCTTCTTCCTCGCGCCGCGTCCGTTCGCCTTCCGTGACACCGGCGCCGCCGTCTTCTTCCTCGTGCGGCCTCCACCGCGCGCGCCCGTGCCCCTCCTCCGCGCTTGCCCGTGGCCCTCCACCGCGCCCTCCTCCGCACCCGAGGCCCTCCACCGCGCGTTGCCCCACCGCGCCGGCCCGAGGCCCTCCAGTACGTACACTGCCGAGCTTCGAGGTGATATATTCGTCGATCTCTTTGTACATTCGTCCGAGCCCTCCACTGCCGAGTTATAGATCACGTCGAAAACTACAACTTTGGTGTAAGCCATGTCAACGGTCGAGGTCGATTGAAAATTCCAAATTTTGAATCACAAAATCTAGAAACTAAAAATGAATATTTGGAACTCTAAATGATTTTAAATAAAAACATATCTTAAGGCAAGTTTTGAATATTTGGAACTCTAAATGACAAGTATAATTAAGGATCACCAATGAAATTACTTTAGAAATTAATTAGATCGATGTAAATCCATGGCTTGTATAATAAACACGCTATATATTATTTGGAAACAACGCTACGAACCATCCAGCCCATCAACCGCCATACATTCATCACTATATGATATGCCATTATTTCAAGATGCAGTTTCAATAGAAGAATTTTTTCTATCTTCATAGATCAATGTTTGTTAACGAAATTTTATCCAAATATATTCATGTAGGGTCTTTTTTTTGAAGGATTTGTTGTAGGATATATAATGGTCAAATAGGAACTCAATTTTGATACCCAGTTTGTAAACTAAGCGTTTTTTAGTTTATCAAAAATATCACATGTTTCTTCATTTGTGAACTTTGAATATACAGATATAATATATTAATGTTGCTAAAGTAATATGAGCATTACATATTTTTTTCCGGGAAGACTATCTTCAAACTTTATATCATAGCATCAGAGATCGCCTGTAGAAGAAGAAAATAAATTCTTATCATTTCGGAAATAGTAATGGTTATATGAGCAATAAGACACATATACTTACATTTCATAATGACTTATACTTATATTATTAACATAGAATTTTCTCATATGATGAATGACTACATGGTTGATCACATGGTACATAGGATCACAACATCACGCACCGACACCGCCCCGGCCCGCCTCACGTCGTCGTCGTCGTCAGCACGCCGGCCCGCCTCACGTCATCGTCGTCAGCACACCGGCCACCGCGCCGACACGTATATATACGTCATTTGTATTCATATGCATTTCATCCATGCGTTTCTATGTATACGGTGGAGCACCGCCGCCCTCGTTCACCCATGTGTACAGACATATATACGGCGGAGTGGAGCACCGCCACTCTTGTCACACCGCCCTTTCTCGTGCCCTAATTCGCCCTAGTACCGACGTAGTTCGTCCTAGTGTGGCGAATTGCGTCCGTGATCGAGGGGCAAGATTTAATAATGCATATTGTTTGTAGATTTTACGCATGTAATAAGCAAAGATTTGACGTACTATATATTGGTTTTGTTTTTTGAAGCTAGATGGCCGACCCGAGAAATATGGATGAGGAGGAGTTGATGATGAATTTGATCAACACTAGCACTCAAGTTGCCGGCGATGATGGTGCTAAAAATAACTTGCAAGAGGATGTAGATGACGGGAGTCAGTACTTAGCTCTTGAACAAAATGAGCAACAACATATTGGCCAAGTATATATTTTTTATTATTAGCTATATATATATATTATCATATGTCTTATGTGTGCTCATGACATTAAAAATAATGTTTATGTTTTGTAGCCCTCTGGATCGACATCAACAACTACAACGAAGAGTAAAAATGTTCGAGGTCCCAAAAAGCCATTGGAGGGTCGCTTCATCATCTCGGAGTTCAATGTGGATACAGGAGAACCGGGGGGGCCGAATAAAATGAAATTTGTGCACCACTGTGGTTACCTTGTATGGGACCGGCTCCCGATTAGTACCCGTGAATGGAAGAAGAAGACCAATGCTCCTCATATCAGTTTTGTCTCCGATCGTGACAAGGCGTTAATTTGGAATGATGTCTTGGTACATTTCACACTCCAAACAGATGATTATGATGATATAATAGATGGTGATGAATTGAAGGAGCGAGTTAGGGATTGGGCAATGAAGAAGATGGCCACCCAGTTTCAGACTTGGAAGAAACACCTATACACGACGTATGTCAAGAAGAACATAGCACCAGATTTTACTGTCCCAGGCCCGATCTCAAAGCAGAGGCCCTATTGGGATGAGTTTGTACAGTACAAGACTTCGGAAGAGGGTGTGAGTCGGGTGATAAAGAACCAACGTAATGCCCAACAGAAGACATACCACCGTACCTTGGGATCAGGTGGCTACCCGACTGCCATTAAGAAGTGGAACAAAATGGAAGCAGACCTTCTTGCCAAGGGTATCAGACCAGAATCACTCGAGTGGGGAGAACGTGCAAAGAATTGGTTTTTCGCTCATGGGGGAACACTAGACCAGGAGACAGGGAAGTGCGTTTATGGCGCAAGACTGCAAGAAGCAGCAGAAAGATTGTTTTATGCTCAGAGAGCTACTGCTAGTGGTGCGTTCAGGCCCAACAGAGAGAAGGATGAGCTGACATACGCCATCGGGACTATTGAACATGGTGGCCGAACTAGAGGCAAAGGAAGTGTCTCGTGGGAGCATGGATTCCCTCAGGACAGACCTTCCTACAGAAGTCGCCAGAGAAAGAAGGAAGAAGAGGCACACCGGCTCCAGAGGTTGGAGGAAGCGGTGCGTGAAGCACAGGAGCGGGAAAAAAACCTTGAAGCGAGAATGCAGGAGGAAATCAAAAGGCAAGTGCAAATAGCAGTGAGTGCAAGCAAGCAGGCATCAGAGCCAGGAATCAACATTAGCCAATCTGTTCAGTTGAAAAGTAGCTGCGCTTCCACGGAGATACCAAATCAAGGGGACACAGGACTGCGCTTCCTGTGGATGACGTCACTGAACCTTGTACAACGTGTGAGCTACACATTCCGAAGGAGAATTCCACAATCAAGGTGGCTATCGGTCTTGTTAATCCTATTGACCGAACCAAGACACCAAGGATTCATGGGAATATAATCCAAGAAGGATATGCCACCATCTCGGTAGATAAAGCTGAAAAAGGTTTTAGTGATTTGCCTCTTGACATTCCTGGAGGTGATGGCGAGAAGACTCTAGGAGAAGCGGAGAAGACATTCATTCTATGGCGCAAGCGCTACATCATCATTCCAGGGATGTCGGCTCCACCTCCTCCTGAACTACCTCACCATAGGTACATGCGGATGAAAACACTACATCATTAATTTGTATTGGCTTAAATAATTAACAATCTGCTCATAATAATATGTCATTCCTTTTTTTGTAGCAGATCCTTCCCCAACCTAAATCCAATTGTTCAATCGCCAGATCATCATAGTGCTCTGTACGATGACATTGTGTTGGAAGACGAGGCTGCATCCACACCCTCTCCAAGGAGGTCTCCAACGCCGCAGCCGACACCTCCAAGGAGGTCTCCAACGCCGCTGCCAACACCTCCAAGGAGGTCTCCAACGCCTCCCCCGCCCCCGCCTACCAAGAAGCCTAGCAAGAGGCCAGCCCCTCAAACGAAGAACCAGTCCCCGCCTGCAAAGAAAGCCACCGTGAAACCAAGGGCTATTCCCAAAATAATATCTGAAGAGAAGGAAGAAGGAACTGATGCATATAAAAAAGACATGTCTAGATTCTATGACAAACTTAAAATGAATCAAGAAGCAAGGAGAAACCCAGAGAAACCGTACTTCTTCGTAGCTCCGGATATTTTAAGAAAAAAGGTGACTTCTTACCAGCATCAACAGCGGGAATCTCGTAAGCCGTCCAAATCAACGTTATCAGACTATGACCGCACTCTCACCAAGTCAATTGAGGCGGCACAGAAAAAGAAGTGGGCAGGGAAAGGAGTTGCCCAACTCGGACAACAAGCGCACCAATCAATCCCCCCGCTAGTTGTTGGTAATGAATATGGTTCGAATTTAGGATTAATGCATCAGGCAAACATACCTCCGGATGTCGATTTGGATCACCTTGGTGAATTTCTTGATGAGACTGGTCTCGATCCTTTACCAGATGTTTGGTGATGGAAACATTGAGAGTGCGGCGGAGGTTGATATTTGGAAGAAAAAATTTGTACTAGGCCAGAGTCTATACAACCCTCAAGCCTTATCTGATCTGGGGACGCAAATGTACCTGCTAAACAAGTGGTACATGTAGGCGTCTACCAGTGGAGACTTCTGCGTTGGTGTCAGAATTAGAGACGAACATTGGTTCCGTGGCGATGATGTTATGTATGTTGACTTTGCAGAATTTCATCAACTATGCCACCTGACCTCTCTGGACAAAGTTATCATTAGCTGCTATTGCCTGTAAGTAATAATTCTTTCGATCTATTATTAAACTCATCATATGTGTGTATATGCATATAAATTATCCTAACAAGTACTATATATATGCAGATTTACAATGACAGAGCTCAGAAAGGAAGGCTGCAATGAAATTGGTTTTGTTGATCCCCATATAGTATTCAAAGACCCAATTACTCCAATGACTAATTGGAAGTCTGAGTCAGAGAGTAACCTCATGAACTTCTTAGTGAACCAACGCCACAAGAAGGATATACTCTTTCCCTATAACTTCAAGTGAGTGTTAATCATGTCGATCATAGCCTTAATGGCTCATATGTTGATTCTAGTTAATTAATGAGTGTTATGCGTTATATCCTATAAACACATGCAGCAATCACTGGATATTGATGGACATCGATCTGGTGAAAAGTCACTTGATAATCTATGACTCGATGAGAAAACCACAACAAGACTACCAAGATATGATAGATATTATCCAGAGGTAATTTCGAGATCTCTAGCAACTATATATACACACAAACATGATGATTAACTATATCTGATGACGTGGCAAATTTTTTATTGGGCAGTGTTTGGAAAACCTTTATTGAGAAGCAACACATGGAAAAATGCAAAGCGCCACTGAATGTAATCCCATTGAAAGTAAGTCCCCTGAATCGCATCATCTTTATTAATTAAACATATAGCTTTCACCGGATCACCAGATTGGATGACAAATCTTTTTCTCGTAAAGTGGTGTCTGAGGCAGGAACATGGGAACAACTACTGTGGTTACTATGTTTGCAAGTTTATCAAGGTGCTCTCCCAAAGAACTCCTACA
Organism: Miscanthus floridulus; assembly: GCF_019320115.1. Taxonomy (NCBI): domain Eukaryota; kingdom Viridiplantae; phylum Streptophyta; class Magnoliopsida; order Poales; family Poaceae; genus Miscanthus; species Miscanthus floridulus. The sequence continues at coordinate 2,152,300 of NC_089592.1, read as the reverse complement.
GAGAGACTCAAAGTACGTTAAAAATACACTATATATTCATTTAATTATTATTATTGATTGTGTTACTATGTCTTTATATATATATATGTACATATATTAATTTATTTTCCTTTAATTCAAACCTGTAGACTCGATGGTTGGAGGAAAAGGTCATACGGCAAGACCAAATCAAAGCAATTCAAGAGTCTATAGCCGGATTTTTTAATGAGCAGGTCATCGATTCCAAGGGCGAGTTCTACTTCGACCCAACACTGCCATTGAAGCCAAGCTAGAGGATGAGAAGAAACTTGTTATGTCACAACAACTATAATGCAATCTTTTGTAATATATGCACATGAAATAATATAATGTAAAATACACATATGCATGCATGCATGTAAATATATATATGATGCATGCATGCATATATATATATATATATATATATATATATATATATATATATATATATATATATATTATATATTTCTATGCTTGAATTGTGTGATTTAATACGTTCATTGTGCTTGAACTGAAACATACTATATGCGCGTATAAATGTATAATTAGCAGCGTACAATACGACTTCGAAAACCTATTTTGAAAAGAAAACAAAAAAATGAAAAGAAAAGAAAAAAGAAAAAAACCTTTAGTCCCGGTTCGTATTACCAACCGGGACTAAAGGTGCCGGCCATCGTGGCATGTCAGGAGGCACCTTTAGTCCCGGTTGGTGTTACCCACCGGGACTAAAGGTCCTCCTTTAGTCCCGGTTCCTGACCCGGGACTAAAGGACCCCCCCTTTAGTCCCGGATGCTTGCTCCCGGGTGGGGAACCGGGACTAGAGGGGGTTCCCCACCGGGAGTAAAGCTCGGTTCTCTACCAGTGCTAGACTTGTGGTCAACTAGTCGACGTCCTTGTGAATTGGAGCTTCCGCGATAGATCTTTTTATTATTTGTGCTATACTTATGTAATAACTCTGTCTTATTCGTGATGTAATAAACATTGGAGATGATACTATTCATAATTTATCGGCTTATGTGTGTGACTGATCTCTGGACGCACATAAGGTTATGCACCCCATTTTATCCTTAAAATTGGGTGTGACAGCACTCGGCAAATAGACTCTTTGCCGAGCGCCCGATAAAAAGCACTCAGCAAAGTCTGGGACACTCGGCAAAGAAGCCATCTCCGGTAGTGAATGCAATTGGATGATGGACGCCTTGACTACTGATGTTGCTATATATTGAGTCATTGGTCACAACTGATATGAGATGTTGAATTGAATGCAAAGGACGGCCATATGGGATCAAATCAGTAATCGATCAACAAAAGACCTAGCTAGCTATATATCCCATTATTTCAAACTAATTAATAATAAGTTGTACAGTACTCCGTATATTTGCTAAAGTCAAGCCAAGGGGCGGCTGCATGAAATTCAATTCAATAAATGGCTACGGAGACGATGGAAATGGCGGCTACAGGATGTACGTGATTGGGAACCTGAACCGAGCTACGCAAGAGGTTATTTTAGGTTTCCGGTCAAAGCGTGCAGCTCATCTACCGGCCGGTCGGCTTCATCTTTCATCAGATACGTCTTCATCAACCTGCGATTCTAATGTAATACTACTCACATAAATTTTGGTAAAATAATCCGTATACGGCGGCTACCGGCCGGGTCCACGCCACGTATGGCCAGTCAAAATAGAGCACTTTGCCAGGTTTCGATCTTGTATCTGGACCAGGACCGTGGTTGTGTTTTTGGTAAGCAATGACAAAATTGTTAAGGAACTGATAGCCTTATCAATAATTTATAGGAAAACATTTATCAAGAAATGGACAGGTTTAAGGCCATGGGTCACAACGGAAGTAAAAAAGATTGTCACAACGGCCAAAACATGCAAACCAATAGATACATATTTTTCCCTACTATGAATACGCATAAGAACATTTTAGATGCACATGTATATAGCAAGGGTTGGAAGCTCTTGAATTTTGTAATGACCAAACAAAAGCTATCCTTTTTGTGAGGGTCCACAAATGGCAAAATTGAAAAAATAAAGTTTGGTGACACCAAACAAAAAAGTGCCATTTGGTGTCAAATATTGGAAAATAGAGGGAAGTGTTATTTAAAAAGGGTAAAAAAAAAACATATTCTATGCCGACACTCCATGTGGTAAGCGAGCATGCATGCATGTATGTTTGTTTGTTATTAATCGGCAGACCAATCAATTATTCAATTATTACTTCAATTCTTGACCATCATACCCACTGATATGTCATCAATAATTCGATACCGATTGAAAATGTTTGTCACTGCTGCTTAATAATTGTGACACTCTTTATATTCTTTGTGTTATATATATATATATATATATATATATATATATATATATATATATATATATATATATATATATATATATATATATATATATATATATATATATATATATATAAAAGAAAGGAGATAATTCAAGACAGTATCATCTGCATGTGATATCACATGTGATGATGTCCTGGTTTGTGAACACCATACGTGATGACGTCCTCCAAACGTTTTCAAATTTTTACCACCGCATATCCATATGATATCACGACATCTCGCCATGTTTCATGATTTTCGGGATTCGTTTGAATTTTATAGAATTAAATAACCATTTGCACGCAAGTTTACGACGTTGCCCCGTGAGCACGTTGATCGAAATTTGGAGACAGTTCCTAGATTTAGCATAAAGTGACACTAACAAACAAGAATAACATTTTTGGAATGGATCAAAACTATTATTCGATGCACCTGCAGTTCAAACCTATATTTTCCGGAAAATTGCAAGAAAACGAAATAAAGTGAAGAAATATAGCAAACAACAATGAAATTGTGCCAAATTTGAACATGTTGTTCATGGTATAAATACAAATCTAAGAAAAAAAGTTGGTGGCAAAAACTAAAAAAAAAATTATTTTGCCGAGTGCCAAGGTTTGGCACTCGGCAAAGTGAATATTTTGCCGAGTGCTAGCCCTAGGCACTCGGCAAAGCCAATATTTTGCCGAGTGCCAAACAGAAGGCACTCGGCAAAGAGGCCGGCGTTGGGTACCGTTATCCCCGGGCGCCTCTTTGCCGAGTGCCCAACTTTGCCGAGTGTCGGGCACTGGGCAAAGTTTGGCTTTGCCGAGTGTCTTATTTTGCCGAGTGCCAGACACTCGGCAAAGCCCTATTTGCCGAGTGCCAAGTTTCGCCGAGTGCGGCACTCGGCAAAGGTGGCCTTTGCCGAGTGTCCGATATTTGACACTCGGCAAAGATTTGAGCACTGGGCAAAGTCCCGGTTTCCTGTAGTGCTGGTTGCCATGCCGCCACGCCTAGAAAGAAAACTTTGGAGCTGTCCTATCTGCACTAATCTATATAACTACATTTTTGCAAAGCACTCATCTATATATATCACGCCTGATGACCGATGGTTTTGCATTGGGTGTCTCTAGTTGCCTTCATTCGTGAAGCATAGCTCATTTGGGTGCACACACTGCATTCTCTACTGATGCGTGCAGGTGAAGGGGAAGGTACGTAGCTCTGGCCTGTTTGCCTGCTGGCCAGTTTCTTTTTCCAGATTGCTTCTTGTAATAGGTTTCTCTGGATCCATGCTTTCAGTGCTTCTACTAGCTTACCTGCTTTGAATTCATCTGTAGCTTGGTCGAAGCTACTCTCAGTGCCAAACAAAGCTGTGGTAGCACATCGTCTTCCACTGCACGAAAACTACTTTTCCTTGAGGAAGCACCGGCACGGTAAGTGTAGAATTAAGCTAGCAAAAGTCAATTATATACTCATGTCCTACTTAGTATGAACACCTTTATCCTAACAAATAAGCAACCTTTTTGTTATTTATAGGACCAAATAACTAAAAGTGCAAGGCCAAAGCCATGTCAGTAATGGTGGTGAGCTCATACAGGGGGGTGATTGACTCTGCTGTTGCCAAGCTCAAGGAGCTCATGACAGGGAACATGTGCGCCAATCTCATAGGCGTGTCAAGCGGGGACATTTTGTTTCTCAGGGATGAGCTGCTCGCCATGAATGCTCTCCTTGAGAAGCTAGATGATGCCGAAGAACTTGACCCACAGGGCAAAAAATTGGAGACACCAAGTGAGGGAGATGGCTTACGATATTGAAGACTGCATCGATGATTTCAGTAATAACACCGCAGGGGTAGACGCCAAGGCTGGCTTCCTCGACAAGGCTTCATATTTTCTCAAGACTTGCAGGGCCCATCTTGAGGCTGCCTCGCAAATTAAGGAGCTCAGGACTCGTCTGCAGGAGATAAATGAACGTCGTAAAAGGTACAAAGTTGGACATTACATCACTTCCAGTAGTACTACCTCAGTGATGGTTGATCCTTGCATATTGGCGTTCTACAAGGAGGCAACCAGCCTCGTGGGCATTGAGAGCCCAAAGAGAGAGCTTACCAAGTTGGTAGTGGATGAAGAGAAGCAGCTAAAGGTTATGTCCATCGTTGGATTTGGAGGTTTAGGCAAGACAACCCTTGCTACTCAGGTGTACCGTGAAGTTGGAGGGCAGTTCAACTGCAAGGCATTTGTATCTGTTTCTCAAAAACCAGACATGGTAAGGTTACTCACAAGTATGCTATTGCAACTCAAGCAACATCCTTCTCAAGCTTGTGAGGTGCAAGATCTCATCATCAACCTCAGGGAATATCTAATGGATAAGAGGTACAAATTATTATATTTATTTAATTTATATCAGTTAGCATATCTTTGTGACGTACTTGTTTTATCTTTAACTAATGAAAAATCATCTTGAAAAATACTCCATCCGTCCTAAAATAAATTAACTTCTAGTGATCGGAGTTATGTTAAGTCAAGCTAGTTTTAGGTTTGACCAACTTTAAGACTAACATGTATGAGACATCAAACAAGTATATTATGAAAATATATTTCATGGTGTATTCAATAATAATACAAATTTGGTGTCATAAACATTGGAGTTTTTTTTTATAAACTTGATCACACCTAAAATTGTTTGACTTAGGACAACTTTAGAAGTTGATTTATTTTGGGACAATGGGGTAGTTGCTTTATCTTCTAAGGATGTGGTCAAAATTTAATATTTATATTTGAGCACATTCTGATTTCCTCAAAAGCTTGGATTTCTTGTTGTTCACCTATTTTAATACCATGTTGACAGTGCCATTAAATTGACAAGTTTTAAGAGCAAAGTGACTAAAATGAGTTAAACTGTACTTGCCAATGATTGCCTAGGAATGCTATTTATTTTATTTGTGTATGTATTTGTATGGTCACTTTTGATGGTTTTTTTGTGCCATACTCCAAAGCTTAGCTATAACACTGCAATAGATTGGTGTTATTTACTATAATTTTGAATATTAAAACAAAATAGCTACATATTGTTTATTATTCTTTACATATAATGATGAAAATACCACAGCATCTAGTAGTTTCCTTTTGCAAAAAATTGATATAGTTAAATCTATTCAAAATAGAGTGTTTAATTATTCCATGCACCGTTTAATGTGTACCCCACATGAAATGGTTTTGTAGGTACCTCATTATAGTTGATGATTTGTGGGATGTCCCTTCATGGAATACTGTTGCATGTGCCTTTCCACAAAATAATAAGCATAGCAGAGTTATAATAACTACAAGGCACGGGGATGTGGCTAGGATATGTTCTAGTGACCATGGATGCATTCATAATGTGAAGCCCCTAAGTGAGCAAGACTCAAGAAAACTATTCTTTAATAGAATATTTGGATCTAAAGATGGTTGTCCTTCTCACTTGACAGATGTTTCATGTAAAATTTTGAAGAAGTGTGGCGGCTTACCCCTTGCAGTTGTTACAGTAGCTAGTATTTTAGCATGCCAACCCACAAGACTAAAGGAGCAGTGGGAGTACATTCAAAGTTCTCTATCGACTAATAAGTTTGCAAGAAAGTCCACCTTGGAAGATATGATGCATATATTAGAACTCAGCTACAAGAGTCTCCCCCATCATCTGAAGGCATGTTTTCTTTATCTCGGTGCTTACCCAGAGGATTGTGTGATTAGCAAGGTTGAGCTAATTAAACGGTGGGTAGCAGAAGGCTTTGTGAGTCACTCTCCTGGACATGATGCATGGGTTATTGCAGAGAACTATTTCAACGAGCTGGTAAACAGAAGCATGATTCAACTTCCATATCAAGACTACTATACTGAGGTATCTCATTGTAGAGTTCATGATATGATGCTTAATATGATTCTAATAAGGTGCAAGGAAGATAATTTTATTAGTGTAATACATGATCCACAATGTGGCGGCAGAAGTACAAGATAAGATTCGTCGACTCACAATTGACTTGAATGGTGTGGTGGATAACAAAATGGAGATGAACATTACCAGGACAGTATCACAAGTTCGTTCTCTTGCTGTATTTGGTGGATCAAAGTGGATACCTCCATTTTTGCAGTTTAAGTTTCTACGGGTGTTATTCCTTGAATTCTTTCTACGTGAGATGATAATCGACCTCACTGGTATCAACCAACTATCACAACTGAGATATTTGAAGGTTGAATGCAAGCAATGTCTAATGGATGGTGATATACCATCACAAGTCTCCATAGTGTTACCTAGTCAAATCCGGAGGCTGCAACATTTGGAAACTTTGGAATTGCCTTGGGTATCTGATTGCAGCATTCCATCAATGTCATGCATCATTGATTTGCCACGCTTGACCCATCTGGTGTTGCTACAGCATAAGGGAGGTTTGCCGGATGGTATTGGAAAGGTGAAATTACTGCGCACCTTGCATGGATTTAACCTACCAGTAAGCTCAATAGATAATATAGATGGCCTTGGTGAGCTCACCAACCTAGTAGATCTGTCACTCCATTGTGGCAAAGGGAACCCAGAATCTACTACGACACTAGGATGGATGACTGCTCTGAGTTGTTCCCTTGAGAAACTCAGTAACCTCAAAGCACTTTCTGTGAGGTCTAACAGTCTTAGTTGTTGTGCTGATCCGATGAGTAACTGGTTTTCACCTCCTTTCCTCAAACTTGAGAAGCTTGATCTCTTAGATTGGACATTCTCTAAAGTTCCTAGATGGATTGGCCACCTCCACAACCTTCGCGAGTTGGCACTTGGGGCAAAGCAGATACTCCAGGAAGATGTCAGTATGGTTGGCACAAGGCTACCCTTCCTCATCCATCTAAGCCTGCGTATCATTCCAGGTAACCCAGTTGAGGACACGAGGATCGCGATAGGAAGCTCCATGGGATTTGCAGGCTCTCCGATTATTTTGTTTTGACTCTAGTAGGATGTCACACCTAGAGTTTGGGGTAGGTGCTATGCCTCACCTCCGACGGCTGCTATTAGGACTTGATCCATGGGAATGGGACAAGTCCACACCTGTTGGACTTGATCACCTCTTGTACCTCGAGGAAATACGAGTACTGACAGCATCAACAGCAACTGCCGGATCTGAATCAATGAAAGAGAAGTTTGCGCTTGTCAAGGGTGCTTTTGAAGATGTTGCTAATGCTCTCTCAAGTCGCCCAGCATTTACCTTGCTCCCAAGGATTCGTTCTCTCTCAGAGCATGTAAATTGCTGTAAAATTAATATGGAAACAGTTGCCTGTAAGTAGGAGCATTAGTGCAATGTAAAGGTGATGCTCCTCACTGCCCCTTTGTGTTGGAGTGGAGACGGTCACCATTGCACTCAATTTCACCTAGTATTCTTGTGCTTGTCTATGTAGTTTTGTGTTCTTCTAAACCTATGATTGTTGTAAAAAAATTAAATCATGTTGACAAAGATAGTTGATATTTTAATTCTTCATCCTTTGATGCAAATTGGTCAACTACTTATAACTCCATAATTTACATATGTGAACATAAATAAGTTCACATTTATTATGTCCCTATTTAATAATAGTTGCACCTATTTTCAATTACACAAGCATTATATATTGCAGGTTATTTTATTCAAAGATTAGTGTATATGGAGGTATATGCATCTAATGCATATATGCTCCATATGGAATATTTTTGTTAGTTGTATACTCATACTTAAATGTGGTAGATGATTTGTGAGAAGTTCCAATTGGGATTTATTAGACATGCTTTTTATAGCACCCGGTTTTAAGAACAAAACCAGATACACACCATATGTGAGCCTAGGAAGTCAAATCTCATATATAGCTACAAATAAGGGTAATATCGAAAGACAATACTCAATATATAACGTACTTAGTATAAAGGATATAACTTTAGACAGCAAACAGCGGAAAGACAACTCCGATCTTCGGATGAAGACTCCAATTTCACAGAGACAACTGACTGGTTGATCACAAGCCCAATTCCTCCAAACTCTAACAATCTGGTACCCATCCGGGATTTTTATCTAAATATTTGAAAAATAAAGCAAGCATAAGTACATATCATACTCAACAAATATAACATGAGATTCATGAGGCTCAAAAGACGAACACTGGTTCAACTGCGATTAGCTTTTAATGAGTCATCTTTTAGCAATTGGGTGGCAACAAGTTTATTCACAAGCCCATATAAACAAATGATCAGGTAAACATGAATAATGAACAGCATAAACAATAATCATTAGTGTGCATCTTCATTATCAGTATCATTAGTGTTCATCATCTATTCCGTAAGGGTTCCAAGGCCGCTTGTGACCATGAGCATAGATGATATACCAGTTTTACACTCTGCAGAGGTTGTACACTTTCACTGTGAGTCATGATTTACCCTTTCGCCCGAGGTAGCTAATCTCTTGACCCACTTCCAAAGAAGGTCGGTAGGGTTCACTATGAAACCTTTCAAAGGTTCGTCTAACAAGTTAGGGCCATTAGATTTTCTCAGAAAACAGATGTAGAGCCCCCCTTCTCAATGGCACAATGGCGCGCAACCTATACACAAGGGGACAGAGGCCGCACTATACCTGATTCATCAAGCCATTTTTACGCCAATAAAGGTAACCACTAACAAGCTAGAAAAGGTCCTCATACTGAGCTAAAGTCAGAGCCATGTAGCCCTCACAGCTGTACTGTAAGTCCCGGATGATCACTTAAAGATAAGTCCTTAGGGAGAGGAATCTAGAGTACCATAAAAACAACACAATACTCTAGCCCCCTGGTTCCATGTTGCTAAAATACATCTTTTAATGTTTATTGCATATTCTATTAGTCAAGTTACAAGATCATAGTTTTTAATTGAGCACTAGCATCATACTACCCAATGCAATACCCCATAGGTATTAAGGCACAAGGTACCAAAAGACTACGATATCCTTAGTGGTAGTCAAGGTAGACACATGCAGTATGAATTAGATGATTAAAGATGAATAGGTAACAAGAATAATCCCATGCTATAATTGCCTTAAACTTAGATCCTTATTCTAGTCCAAACCTTCAATGAATTGTTTCTCGATTCACCACGTATAGCTCACTGACTTGACAAGATCATAACGCACCACACAAGCATCCATGCAATCATACACGAAGCAAACAATAGATCAAAATTAGAACAGTACACCAGACATAAGATGTAACAAGTAAAAAGATTTTAAAGATGTTCTACACGTTATTACGATCACACAGACATGAAAAGCACTCTAATTAGAGCTATAGGGAAAAAGATACAACTACCAAAAGATTTATTTTAAAAAAAACTATGAGCTTCATTTATTTTAATTATAAAACATATTTAAGATACTTCAGAAAAATATCTAAATTGAATTAAGTTAATTTGTATTTGTATTAGAAAATCAACATAAGATTAATCTTATTTTGTTTACAAAAGAAGAGGTGAAAAACTCTAAGTTTCTCTTAATTATAAAAATCCAATTGTAAGGATTTAAACCATGAAATTTCAGAAATAGTGACATGAACACATCTTGAATGGATCGAATCAGAGCTAAAACGAATAAGTTACGAATTAAACAAGATTTCCTTTAGTAAAATAATAGATTAAATCTAATCACGAACTTTAAAAGTTGAAAACATACCTAATAGTAGTATGAACACATAGACAACGTAAATACGAACCTAACGCAATTTGAATGGGTCAAATCGGAGTTAAAACGACAAAGTTATAGCCTAAATAAATCTAGTAGCAAAACTGTAAATAATTGAGAACATATTTTGAATCTGCTAGCAAGAAACTACGCTTTCGGAATAGGAAAACGTATTTTGAAAGTGCGCCATGGACTGCGGATCCTCTTTTGATAAAAGTCAGGGGTGAAAACAGAAGAAATAGGGATCTCTTTTTACTTACTTTTGAATACTATTGAACTTTGGGTTAATTGAGAAAATAGGAGGGTCTCTTTTGCTAAAGTGTTGTAGCTGGCGGGGTTGGCCCGGCCTTCCCGAAGTGGACGCCACGTGGCAAACTAGGGTTGGTCGGGTCCAGTGGACTGGTGTGCACTGTGCCGTGGACTGGTTCGGGTGCACTGTGGCTGGCGGGTTGGGCCGGCGCCAAAGAGGGAAGGAAAGGAGAGGCGCGGTGCTGGGCCAGCTTGAAGGGAAGCTGGGCCTCGTGGTGGAGCAGGACTGCGCGGGGGAGAAAAAGAAAAAGATGGGCCAACGGCCTGTAGGGCTAAAAACTGAGAGATGAGGAGAGAGAGGAGTAAAGAAATTCTTTTGCTCATTTTCTTTTTTTAATCCAAATGCAAATATGATTCAAATCAAATTTAAATAGAGTTTCAAATATACTTTTCAACCCAAGTAAAAATGAGAAATTTTGGTAAGTTTTCCAAAAATAAATTTTACAACTTTTTAAATTCTTCTATTTTCAAATTTCCTATTTCTTTTACTTCAAAGCCATTTTTAATTTATTTACAAAAGCAATTCAAACCATTTTGAATTTTAATCCAAAACCACTCAACCAAATAAATCAAATGCACCTGCATGTATGCACATCCATGTTGCTACCTTATGATGAATTTTAATATAATAAAAAAATATTATTTTTCCTATATTTCATGTGCACAAAAATTTATAAATAAATCATTTTAATTTCCAAAAGTAAAAATTTTAGGGTGTTACACTTTTCTATAGAATAATCTAAAACAAGAACATGTACATAAAAGACCAAGCCAAAACAGAAAAAATGCATTGAAATTTGACAAACTCTTCACCTCTGCCACATCCATTACCACTATAGCATAAAACACTATATGTTTACCTCACTGCTGGTGATTTCCATGCAGTCAGCGTCTAGAATTTTCGTCCAAGATCACCTCCAATACCACGACAACCTATCTCTAGGCACGCATCCTTACCTGGGCGCCAACCTATAGACCAACTTTATAATTAAGAGTGTTGGATATAAGATGGGCTTGGCCCATATAATATTTAATAATCAAATAAAACTCTATGGTATGTAACATTAAGTGTTGTATGGTTTAATACTATATGGGATTTTGATTGAACGCTGACTCATCTTATATGGTTGGAAATTATTCATCTAAATTGAGAAGCTGAGAAAAGGATAAAGGCGTGCCACACGCGCGCGCGCCGCCGCCGGCGGCGGCCGGGCCCTGGTAGGCAGGTGGTGAGCGGGCGGGCGTGGCCAATCTTTTGCCACTTAAATCCACATTATCACGGAAGTTTCGCTCCTTGATGGCGCAGGCAAACTGACTGCGTCAGTTATCGTCCCTTCCGCTTCCAGTCTCCTGGGATTCTCCGCTGTCTTTGTCCCTTCCCCTATCGTAGCCATATATCCGCAGTCCTCCGTCAGTCCAGACCCCGTCTTCCGCAACCGTTCCTGAGAGAATCCACATCTCCGCAGCCCTCTGTCTTCCCCCATCCCGTATCTCTGCGCGCACGGAGCAGCGGGAGAGCAGGTGCCTCCGGAACCCTCGCCCGCTTGAGAACCTTGCACGGGGTGTGCGGCGATTAGGTTTTTGGGGGAGCGATCCGCGACTGCTCGTCCACGTACGTCTTCTTCCTAGTGGTAATCACTCTTGGATCATGTCCCCTTCCTAGTGATTGCCTGCGGAACATCAAGGCGTCTTCTTCCTGGTGATCCGTTCATGGGACTGCACTGCGAACATCGTCCTGCATCGACTGTGGTCCGCGACTTCGAGCAACGTACTATATCGACTAGTGCGAATGGAGCCTCCGATGCCCTCGGCATGGGACCCTCCGCTGGGTACAGTCTAATCTTTCTGATTACTGTAATATGTACTTTAACTGTATCTATCTGTATGTCATCTTTGCATGCTGTAGTGTTCGTTAGAGATATACACATGCACATATATGCCGTCATGAACCTGCTGATGTTATCTTTCTAGATTAAACTGATAATGAAAATGCCTAAATTTCTAACAATCCAAAAACCTAATGTTAGGCAATTTTCTGTCAGTGGCTTTGCTGTTGCTTTGAAGCCAAATAATTTTGATGGCAAGAATTTCATGTATGGCGTGCCAAGATGGTATTGTGGTTGACTGCGATAAACTGCTATCATGCCGCACAGGGGAAGCCTAAACAGTTTACTCCTGAGGAGGAGAAAAGGTTTTTGGTTGCCGATAACCTGTTTCGAGGCGTCATGATCAGTGCACTTCATCCCAGGTATGAGAAAAACTACATATCTTGCACATCAGGCAAAGAGTTATGGGATGCTCTTGAGGCAAAGTTTAGAGTTTCTGATGCTAGCAGTGAGCTGTACCTTATGGAGCAGCTGTATGACTACAAAATGGTTGAAAACCGTTCTGTGGTTGAACAGGCTCATGAGATACAGGCGCTAGCAAAGGAACTAGAACATTTCCCATGTTTGTTGCCCGACAAGTTTGTGGCCGGTGGTATAATCGCTAAGTTGCCACCTTCTTGGAGGGATTTTTCTACTTCTCTAAAACACAAGAGACAAGAGTTTAGCGTGGCTGAGCTTATTGGATCTCTTGATGTTGAGGAGAGGGAGAGAGCAAAATACAACCGTGGAAAAGGAGTTGAGTCTTCCGCCGCCAATATGGTGTAGAAGAAAACTCATTTGTATCTCGTAATAAAAACAAGAAGAACATGCAAGAGAACAACAATGCAAAGCCTAAGCAAACTACACAGTTTAAGAAGACAAACAACAAGAAAAGTGGAGGTTGCTTTGTTTGCGGGAGTGATGAGCATTGGGCAAGTGCGTGCCTAGACCGCAAATATAAGCAAGAAAAGAAATCAGCAAACGTGAGACTGCACATGTAAGCAAGAAAAGAAATCAGCAAACGTGGTCATTAGTGAGACTAGAGGAGGAACATCTGGGTATGGTAATTCTTTACCCTTTGTTCTTTTAGTTTGTCTTTCACCTGAGTGGTGGATGGACAGCGGTGCTAATATTCATGTGTGTGCTGATGTTTCTTTGTGTACTTCCTATCAGGCCGGTGGGATTGGAGCCTTGCTGATGGGAATGGTTCGCATGCGCGTATTATTGGTGCTGGTACGGTCGTTCTGAAGCTTACTTCGGGAAAGACGGTGCTATTAAAGAACGTGCAGCATGTTCCCTCCATCAAGAAGAATCTTGTTAGCGCTTCTCAGATATGTCGTGATGGCTTTAAAATTGTGGTTGAGTCCAATAAATGTGTTGTGTCGAGACATGGAACATTTGTCAGAAAATGTTATGATTGCGGAGGCTTGTTCCGCTTATCTTTGCTTGATGATGTGTGTAATAAAGTGGTGAACAATGTTAATGCTTCGGCTGAGGAACTTGGCACCATTAGAACTCGTTCATTCTGATTTATGTGAAATGAATGGCGAATTGACTAAAGGTGGTAGATGATACTTCATGACATTTATAGATAATTGTACTAGATTTTGCTACGTGTATTTATTAAAAACTAAAGATGAAGCGTTGCATTACTTTAAAGTCTATAAAGCTGAGGTAGAAAATCAACTTGAGAAGAAAATCAAGCGTTTGTGGTCCGATCGCTGGGGAGAATATTTCTCAAATGAATTTTCTGAGTTTTGCGCGGTGCATGGAATTATTCATGAGAGGACATCACCATACTCATCACAGTCCAATGGGATTGCAGAGAGAAAGAACCGCACTCTAACTGATTTGGTAAATGCCATGTTTGAGACTACGGGACTATCTAAGGAATGGTGGGGTGATGCTATATTGACAGCATGTCATGTCCTAAATAGGGTGCCCACAAAGAACAAAGAAATTACACCATTCGAGGAATGGGAGAAGAAGAGATTAAATCTCTCTTACCTGTGAACTTGGGGTTGTTTGGCAAAGGTGAATGTGCCAATAAACAAAAAGCGAAAGCTTGGACCAAAGACTATTGATTGTGTCTTTCTTGGTTATGCTATTCACATCGTGGGTTATAGATTTTTAATCATAAACTATAGTGTTCCTGAGATGGCTGTTGATACAATCATGGAATCTAGAGCCGCAACATTTTTTGAGAAAAGGTTTCCCTTGAAAAATGCACCTAACACGACTAGTCATGAATTTATAATTCCCTATGAACATGAAAATTTTATTCCGATAGAACAAACTAAGGAACCCTATATACAAAATCCTGAGGAGGATGACACTATAGTCACAAGGAAAAGTAAGAGACAGAGGACTGCAAAGTCTTTTGGTGATGACTATATTGTGTACCTTGTGGATGACACACCAACGACCATTGAAGAGGCATATTTCTCTCTCGATGCTAACTTATGGAAGGAAGTAGTACGGAGTGAGATGAATTTTGTTATGTCTAATGGAACTTGGGAAATTGTTGATCGTCCCTATGGGTGTAAGCCTATAGGGTGCAAATGAGTGTTCAAGAAAAAGCTTAGGCCTGATGGTACTATCGAGAGGTACAAGGCAATGCTTGTGGCCAAGGGTTATACTCAAAAGGAAGGTGAGGATTTCTTTGATACTTATTCACCGGTTATCCGATTGACCATAATTCGAGTTTTGCTTTCCCTGGCAGCCTCTTATGGTCTCACCGTTCATCAAATGGACGTTAAGACAGCTTTCCTAAATGGAGAGTTGGAGGAGGAGATCTATATGGATCAGCCTGATGGGTTTGTAGCAAATGGTCAAGAAGGCAAGGTGTGTAAATTATTAAAATCTTTATATGGCCTGAAACAAGCTCCTAAGCAGTGGCATGAGAAGTTCGATAGAACTTTAACATCTGCTGGCTTTGTTGTGAATGAAGCTGACAAATGTGTGTACTATCGGTATGGTGGGGGTGAAGAAGTCATTTTGTGCTTATATGTTGATGACATACTGATCTTTGGATCCAGCCTCAAAGTGATCGAGGAGGTGAAGGATTTTTTAACAAATAATTTTGAGATGAAAGATTTGGGAGAGGCTGATGTTATTCTTAATATCAAGCTTCTGAGAGAAGGTGATGGTGGGGTAACTCTGTTACAATCCCACTATGTGAAAAAGGTACTAAGCCGCTTTGGATTTAGTGACTGTGCACCTGCTCCTACACCTTATGACCCTAGTGTGCTATTGAGGAAAATCAGAGAATAGCAAGGGATCAGTTGAGATATTCCTAGATCATTGGTTCGCTCATATATCTTACTAGTGCAACAAGGCCTGACATCTCATTTGTTGTGTGCAAGCTAAGCTGGTTTGTGTCAAACCCGGGAGATGATCACTAGCGTGCTCTTGAGAGAGTGATGTGCTATCTAAAAGGCACCATGAACTATGGTATTCGCTATACCAGACATCCAAAGGTGTTGGAAGGCTATTGTGATGCCAACTGGATTTATGATGCTGATGAGCTTTATGCCACAAGTGGATATGTGTTTTCGCTTGGAGGTGGCACTGTTTCCTAGAAGTCTTGCAAGCAGACTATCTTAACGAAGTCTACAATGAAAGCATAACTCACAGCATTAGACACTGCTGGATCTGAGGATGAGTGGCTTCGTGATCTCCTTATGAATTTACCAGTTGTTGAAAAACCTATACCGGCTATTTCTATGAACTGCGATAACTAGACTGTGATTACAAAGGTTAATAGTTCTATGGACAACATGAAATCCACAAGGCATGTTAAGAGACGACTGAAATCTGTTAGAAAATTGAGAAACTCTGGAGTAATAGCATTGGACTACGTTCACACGTCTAACAATCTGGCAGATCAATTCACTAAGGGTCTGTCACGCAATGTGATGGAAAGTACATCGAGAGAGATGTGTTTGAGACCCACTTGAAATTTACTATAGTGGTAACCTGTTCTATGTGATCGGAGATCCCATGAAGTAGAATGGTGAAACAAGCTAGTAGTAAATTATGAGGAAAGATCCTTAGTAAGACTTATTTCTGATGCATATCTTTCCTTTCTGTAAGGCAGGCTGACTTTTGCCTTAATGTGTTCTAAGTGGCTTGTCAAAGCAAAGATGTCCTACAGAATATCTTTTGAGGAACACACCTATATGAGTCAGACTACTGGTCACAATCTATGAGATTTGGATGATCTCTAAATACTCATGAAAGGCACTGAAGTATGACTTATATGCTTCAAATAGAGGGGATGTCTTTTGCTGCCCAGTATCAGCTAAGGACTTTACTAACATTTACCTCACACAAAACTGCCAATTCAAGGCTTAGTCCATTGTTCAGTTGTGACTGAGTGAAACTATTGTTCTAGATGGATGTTCAACATAACAGTCTCCATCAAAACACTGGTATATAAAAGAAATATGATTATAAGACTACTTTGTTACAAACCCTAGAGTTTGGTGGGGATTGTTGGATATAATATAGGCTTGGCCCATATAATATTTAATAATCAAATAAAACTCTATGGTATGTAACATTAAGTGTTGTATTGTTTAATACCATACGAGATTTTGACTGAACGCTGACTCAGCTTATATGGTTGGAAATTATTCATCTAAATTGAGAAGCTGAGAAAAAGATAAAGACGTGCCACGCGCGCGCGCCACCGCCGCCGGCCGGGCTGGGCCGTGGGCGTGGGCGTGGGCACGTGCGTGGGCTGGACCGTGACCGTGGCCGTGGCTGTAGGCGTGGCGTGGCAGGCAGACGGGCGGCGAGCGAGCGGGCGGGTGTGGCTAGTCTTTAGCCACTTAAATCCATATTATCACGGGAGTTTCGCTCCTTGGTGGTGGAGGCAAACTGACTGCGTCAGTTACCGTCCCTTCCACTTCCAGTCTCCTGGGATTCTCTGCTGTCTTTGTCCCTTCCCCTGTCGCAGCCATATATCCGCAGTCCTCCGTCAGTCTAGACCCCGTCTTTCGCAACCTTTCCCGAGAGAATCCACAACTCCGTAGCCCTCTGTCTTTCCCGTCCCGTATCTCTGCGCGCATGGAGTAGCGGGAGAGCAGGTGCCTCCGAAACTCTCGCCCGCTTGACAACCTTGCACGGGGTGTACGGCGATTAGGTTTTTGGGGAGTGATCCACGACTGCTCGTCCACGTACGTCTTCTTCCTGGTGGTAATCGCTCTTGGATCCCGTCCCCTTCCTGGTGATTGCCTGCGGAACATCAAGGCGTCTTCTTCCTAGTGATCCGTTCGTGGGACTGCACTGCGAACATCGTCCTGCATCGACTGTGGTCCGCGACTTCGAGCAACGTACTATGTCGACTAGTGCGAATGGAGCCTCCGATGCCCTCAGCATGGGACCCTCCGCTGGGTACAGTCTAATCTTTCTAATTACTGTAATCTGTACTTTAACCGTATCTATCTGTATGTCATCTCTGCATGCTATAGTGTTCGTTAGAGATATACACATGCACATATATGCCGTCACGAACCTGCTGATGTTATCTTTCTAGATTAAACTGATAATAAAAATGCCTAAATTTCTAACAAAGGGGCGCAACATCTCCAACAAATTTGCCATGGAACCCACCCAATTCTGCCACAAATGGTGTGCTTTCACAATCATCGTGAAGCTCGATTTCCCAAAAGCTTTTGACTCTATCAACTAGATCGTCTTCGTCAACATTCTCAATGCCCGTGACGTCAGTGATTATAAGTGGTGCGCTTGGACACACTCCCTCCTATCAACCAAGAAGACCGCCAACCTCCTCAAGACTTGATCGGTTTGGTGGAACTGGAGGAGGATTGAAGGGCATTAAATCCCCCTTTCGCACCAGAAATTGTCAACCGGGCTGATTCATGTTTCAAACGACGACGTGGCCCCATCCTTGACGATCCCATTGTCAAGTTCCACAGCCCTAGGGGTGCCCCCCTCCAACAATCTCCCCTCCTCTATATTGATGAGTTGGCTAATAACATTCTAAAATCCGAATCCGAATATATAAAAAAATACTCCAACTCGAACGTACTGTATTACAAAAATCTGTATATATACCTATATTAAATATCATTTTTTAGGGGAATATTAAATATCATTTGAGCTCTTTCATCTTGGACCAAAAGCTCATTTACGTCTCTCCTCTCCAACTGGACACAGCTTGGCCCTTCTGACCGGCCCAAGGCCCAACCCAACCAGCCTCCCTTCTCCTGTCATCTCCTCCGATCCGAATGCAGACGCCAGATGAAGTGCCGCACTCACGTGCTTCTCCACTCACTAGTCATTGCACCCTGCTAGTTTGTACAGTGTTTACATTTATCCATGCATCCTACAATGATTTTTCATCCGCAAAACACTTTCACGTCGCTTTATATCTCGTTGTTTACTATCCTCAGCTCGTTAACAGTTCAGTTTGATGCAACCTTTACAGGAAGTCTCAGTATGTTTTGTTTGCAGGTTTCGCATCCGAGACAAGAGTTCTTGATACCCTGTCAACTCTGTACTAAAACCCTCTGCATCCTTTTCTTCAGTTAATAAATTGCAGAAGAACTAGCTACACATCATGCTCCTTAGCTAACCGTCTCTACTCTGCAGATTCAGATAACTGCGTAAAAAGATTGCACCTATTCCTATTTTATTTTCATTTTGAAACAGCAAGTGGTACAGTGCAACCACAAATTGTTATGGTTGATGTAGCTTCACCATAATTCATACACTGTCGAGTTCTTACTTCTTTTCTTTTATAATCTTCGACAAAGTTAAAAGAAGGGAAGCTCAGATTCCTAAGATTGGATCTTACAATTTGTATGCATGTACAGATTCAGCCACAATTGTATTAACCACCAAGGGCCACTGATGGTACTGCATCTTTCAGTAATTGAACAGAAACTTGGTGCATCAGGTGATAAGCAGACTAACTTCCCAGCTGGTAGACGGTTCCCTTTCCCCTCCGATCAATGAAGAAGGGAGAAGTCAGTTGATTCTTCCGAAGAACCAGAAGCGAAGCGCTATGCCGGGGCGAGGGGACGGGAAAAGAAACTGCTCCGAAGAAAGATACACTAGTAGAGAAACGACCTTTGATCCACTTCGAAATTTGGCTTTAGTCTCGGTATTTTTCACGCCCGGGACTAGAGAAACCTTTAGTCCTGATTGGTAGCTCCAACCGGGACTAAAGGTCCCTGCCCAACGGCTAAAAGTGCGAGAATCTTTAGTCCCGGTTTGAGACACGAACCCGGACTAAAAGTGTGACTTTTAGTCCTGGTTTGAGACATCAACCCGGACTAAAGGTACCTTTAGTCCCGGTTTGTGTCTCAAACCCGAACTAAATGTGTCTACAAACTAAATTTAAAAGGAAAGTGTATCTTATCTAAGTAAGATGTGTGGTGGTATGTGAGATGGTAACGCGTGAAAGAGCTGAAGTGGGAGGTCGTAGGTTCGAATCTCCACAGCTGCAACTTTTTTTACCCAATAAACACCTCTAGCCCCGGTTGAAGGAACCGGGACTAAAAATCAAGACCTTTAGTCCCGATTTCGTAGTCCCGGTTCCAAAACCGGGATTACAGGGGGTTGAGAACCGAGACTACAACTCGTTTTTCTACTAGTGATATTGGGGTTCCCAATGCTTCTCCACGCCCAATGAGATGCGCCAACCTCGGGATGCTTTACTCCTAACCCCACGACGGTTCCGAGACGGAGCTTAACCTGAGTCTCGGAAATTCCTTTGGCAACTAAGCTAGAATTATCATTTTTCTAATAAGAAGATTGATCTTTGTTCTCCCTTGTGAGTGTAGAGTCGCTAGTCATAGGCAAGGAATAGAGGAAAGTAGGAGATCGATGATGACAGGGTCAAAGGCCTTATTATAACTTATACCATTCTGAGTGGTACTTATAAAATAAAACCGCAGAGTCTACAGACTTTGTATTTATGGAAGGCTCTTCTATGCAACCACTTATAGAGAGACTGCAAGTCCATGAACCTAGAGATTGCCTCACGCCTAGGAAACAATGAGCTTATTCGGTGGGTCTCGCCCTACCAACCATTGTTAGCCACCTTAGTAACCTTACTTAGGAGCTATTCTTTATATCCAACGCCTAAAATGATATTCCAAAAATATGATACTCAATTTCCTTTCGACGCCCACTTTCAAATAAGTAAAAAGGAAGAAGCGACTGGAGTGAAACTATAGGTAGGCAGAGGTTACACTCAAAGGAGGAGCCACCATAGTCAAAGCCCCACAGACAGGTAAAGTTTAATGCTGTTGCCGAAAGCAGGCTGAGTGAATTCAAGGGTCTGCCCTTTAGACGAATGCACCTACTGTTTTGATGGACCTCAGTCATCCGTACCACCAAAAAAGAATTATGAAATAGGCCTTACCCACCGCCCTATTTCCTTTCCAACTCTCTAAGCTAAACTCTTGAGATAGCACAACAAAGAAAGTATTAGCTTCACTCGTTCTTACTTATTCCAAGTATTAGCTTCACCTGCTATTATGAAAAGTCTTAATCATCCTAGTGCTATATGAAACGAAACAGGCCGTGCATGCTAGAAAAGCCAGAGAATTCAGCACCGTACTACCAGGGAGTCCCGGATTTCATTGCCGGCTGCTAAACGTTCTGCCATGTATTTATGATTATAAGTTGGTCCGCAAGATAACCCACAGAAGATGAATTTTTCCAGCCACATGTTCAGGAAAGCTACATTCTCTCTTTCATCAACAATAGATCCATCTCTAATATAGTTCAGAATATAGCTTGCCCATCCTGTGCAGTCTGATATTTTGGCTAATTTCTTGGACCCAGCACTTAATAAATCATAGGGTTGCATTGATCCTGTTATTCTAAGGCCGGTCAACATGTAAATATCGGCCAAAGTTATGGTCATTGGACCGTGACAAAAAACAAAAGCATTCAAAGTGTTAGACCAAAAGTAAGATGCAGAAATCAGAAGTGAGTCATTCCTCTCCATTCCAGACAGTGAGAGTGTCAGGCATTAATTCAAGTCATAAATTTTCCAATCTCCTGCCTTTTTCTCTGATCCCCTACGAAACCAATCCCTCCATCCCTTAGGCATTTTGGGCCAGTTTCTAAAGGGAGTCTTGGTGTTCCAAGAAGATAAATCTACTATAGATTTTTTGAAGGGGATTCGGTTGGTTTCTTGATTGATAAAATCTAATGGATCAGGGTCACCCATGGGTCCAAGATAATAGGCATTAGGAACAACAACTGATGGAATCAGAATTTCGTTCTTCATTTCCTAGAAACCAATTGGGATGAATTTAAGAAAAAGGAAAATATAGAATAGCAACTAACACTTGAAAGGCAGAAGTTTGAAGACATACCTCGGGAACGTGATCGCTGGTTGCCATTGTAGCTAAAATGGATCTGATTATGAGGAAAGCTACTTGAACGGCAGCTTGGTAGAGTAGAGGATTTGCTAGGGTTAAGGCTTTTGGTGGTGGCGGCTTTGGCTGTTGAAGTTTGTTCGAGAAAGAAGAGGAAAGTAAGCAGGCCGAGCGAATTGGAGATGATATTGTTGGGGTATTTTATAGAATTTGGTCCGAGAAGTCAGGAGCCATGTGTTTATTTTGGAATGAGCGGTTGCAACACGGGAAACAGAATAGGAATTTTGGAATAAAATTATTTTTATCCCAAAATTGGGGGGCATGTGTTTACACCAAAATTTGGGAAGAAGAATGTGGGAACTCGAAGCTTCCAGGATTGTGTCATCAAGGAATCGATTGGATGAGAATCGGTATTAGCTGATTTAGATGTAATATCAGAATCGGCTATTTTATGGATGACTTCAGCAGACGGCGTCAATGGGCTATACTTGAGTGACACCAGGGAGACGTGTCGGACTCTACGAATAAAGAAAATTGAGGTCCAAGTTATTATTAAATTAGGAAGCTTTCTTTTATTCCAAGAATTATTATGAGTCGTATTTGAGTCGGATTCATAATTAGGTTCTGGGTATAAATATTAGACCATGGTTATTATAAGAAAGGATGAACACACAATCAATACAATTTTTCTAGCTTTTGCCATCGCATTAGGAGTAGGAGTACAGTAGATCTCGACGAGTTCTTCAGCAAACAACGCTGCATCGGTGAATTCTTCTGTTGGTCTCCGGTTGTGCTTTGTGTTCTTTTCTCAGTACTCTAACTACCAGTTGGCTTAGGGGATTTCGAGTCAAGCTCTTGCTTCATCGTGATTGAAGTGGAGAGCCCCATTTTGGGTTTTCGATGTTTCGTTTGTTATTTGTGTGTAGTGGTGTCTCGCTGTGTTTCTAGTGAACATCTAGCCACTAGTTGGCTCGAGGGCATCACGTTTGGTGCTTTTGGAGGGTGATCTTGGGACAGCGGTCATTTCGAGAGAAATTTTGGATTGGCTCCCTTTCACACACACACACACTCTGGCCGCCTTTCTCAGTCCTTCGAAGGGTTGTATAGATTTGGCGGGTTTCTAGTCTGATCTACAACAGAACTTGGTAGAATCTTCCAAAATAATCTTTATTTGCAAAAAGAGAGAAATCTTACAAAGTAAATGTATCATAGTATTTGAGGGCCAATTAATAAGATTTTTGAACAAAACATTGTATAATAATACACAGAGAAATAGGGTCAAGTTTGCAGAGTCTATAAGTATGGATGCATGAAACTAATTGTTGATGCTATCTTGTTGCTTCACCATCAGCTAATGGATGCTTGATGACTCTCTTGAGTCCGGATACAATGGGTTCGCCATAGTCGTCCTTGGCAAAAGGTCGAAGACCACTAGGTCCTCGTCCTCTGTGATCCCGTCGAAAGCAACGCCCACTATAGCAGACATGTGCTTTGCCTAGTGCAATTGCACTCGGCAAAGAGTGTCGGCATATCCCTTCACGACAAAGGCTTCTTTGCCGAGTGCTTTTTGTCGGGCATATCCCAAAAACAATAGTAAAATTTTTGGCCGCTGTCCCAAAGTTACCCCAAACACAATATTTGGGAGCCTCAAATTTCTTGCAAAATATTTGGCCGCTGTCCCAAAGTTACCCCAAACACAAGCAAGCTGGCGAAACTAAAATACCCAAGCCAACTGGTAACGAGAGTACTTAGATCAATTCTTTGGAATGGTACAATACCAACGCAACAGACGAAATCCGATTTGGAGCTCAGATGACCAAACTGCACTCAAAATGAGAAATCAAGGCCTGAAAAATTACACCAGAAAATCAGCTGGAAATTCGCCGATGGCTGGACTGCACACCACTGAGCACTGGGGACTAACTCTCCTACAGAGATGAAACAGACTGGGCACTCAGGCCAAACTGGCAAGCAACAACAGTTCGGAGTTGAAGAATGAGCAGCCACCAGGAGGTGCTGCCTGCCTCCTGGATGTTGGGTCAAACAAGTACAGAGAGAAGCTAACGAGAGCACATGCTCAAGCCGGTCAACAATCTAATCAAACAAGTGAATATTTAATTAGTTCAAAAACTATTGCTTGAAAAGGGGCAGCAACCAAAGACACAACGAACAAAGTTGCCTGGAATATGAAGCCGGTGGGACTGCTCACCGACGCGGAAGAGCTCAGGCGAGGGTATGCACACCGTCCTGTAGAGAACACGGCAAAACAACGGCTGCAATATCCAAAGCTCGTGACTCAAAAATGAAGACTGATGAACCGGAACCGAGCGCACAGGAGCGGACGAGTCTCAATGTCCCAGGGGCGAGTGGTGCTCTGGTGAGCGCGCACGGCAGCTGGGGCCGGCGTTGGTGAAGCTGTCGCCGAGTGCTACTGGGGCCGCCCGTGTGCACGCCTGTACGTGAGTGCCCAAGAACAGCACACGAACAGAGCGACGAACAGAGGGAGGCGACTCCAAAAATCCGACAAGAACGGGATCAAATCAACACGAACCGCACCAAAAATTTGCACATACGAAATTCAATGCGCTACGAATCTAGCCCCAAGAAATCATTTCCTTGGATTGATCCAAACTTCGGGCAAACGAGATCGTAGGTATGAACGAAAATGGGGAAAAACTCAAGAACACAGTGACGAAAATCACAGACAAAATCATTGAATCCCGGAGGACAACTGGAGGATTCGTGCCTCCATTCCCACACCAAATCTCAGTTTACACTCACGAATTTCTTCATAAGTGGACCTCTCTCTTTAGAACTCGAAGAAGAGCTAACCCTAGGTGGAAGGGGGAAAATGGGAGAATAGGAAAGAGGTGAGGGAGATGGGGGCTCCCTCATCCTATTTAACAGGGCTATTACACAATCCTAGCTTTGCCCCTGGATACTATTGAGTCAAACCACTTAGCCCAAGGGCATTATGGTCCAACCCGGTGTCATCTTCATCCGACGGCCACCGCACCTCCTCATCAGTAGCTTCGCCTCGACGCGAACTCCCCGATGCCGCCACGTGCCGTCCGTTCCTCCTCGGAACCTCCGCCCGGGTTTTGAGGCCCAAACCCGTAAACCCGCCACCGATGGTTTTGAGGCCCAAACCACCAAACCTGCTCGCGAGTAGCGTGCTCCGCACGCGTCCCCCGCCGATTGACACGTGTCACCGCCGTCCTCGACCAGCCGGCACGCCAAATCCTCTGAGCCTCGCTCGACCCACACGTCCGCCGTCTTGACTCGGTCAACACCATCACTCCCATGTCTTCTTGCACTTGTCGATGTCCCAAGTGTCAGCCACCGCGGCTAGTCACCCGGCCTCTGGGTCCCTCGGTCCAAGCCCCACGTCCGTCCTTCACCGCTCCCAGTCCGTCGGCATGGCACGTCCTCCTTGACCTTCACCTACCATCAACCACCGCATCCGAGCTCCACACCTGCACAACACAAGCCAAAAGACATGTCGCACACATAGCTTTCGTCATGGTAGGGTTAGTCACCACTCAACCCACTTCGTGGATCACATTGACAATCACTCATCACAAAACTAACACACAAGGGTACTTGTCAACCTTGTGTTCGCAGAATCGCTCTAGAAGAATAAAATAAACGTACGGAACGAAGGGGGAAAGTCTAACTGATCAAGGAGAAGTCCAACAAGCAAGCAAGCAAGCGCGCCCCCGCGCGCGCGCGCGCGCGCACACACACACACACACACACACACACACACACACATATATATATATATATATATATATATATATATATATATATATATATATATATAGACACACACACACAAAAACCCCCAACAAACCGTCGAATCGCTGCTGAGCAGTAGCGCAAAAATCCACAAACAGATGAGCAAAATCGCACCCGCTCTTCACAGATGAGTGTGGAGTGTGGACTCAAAATTACTCAGCTGATCGATCTCCTGCTTCCCTCGAATTCCATTAAGGCAGGCAATCTGTGGCCATAAAAACGAACCAATTCAGAGGATGAATGTTAGTAAGACTGTCTCCAATAATCGTGACCCAAAATATAAGACCCATTCGTCATTTAGGTAGCACTATAGGCAAAGGGTTCAATACTTATTTTTTGTCTTCTCCAACAACACGACCCAAAAGACAACCCTTTCTGTAAATGGGTCTACATAAGAGAGGATACTCAGATTTAATTTATGCCATATAGATACTCTGTTGTAGGCTATAGGTATTCTGTTGAAGACCTATTTTATATTTGGGTGTCGTAATGGGTCTCCTATTAGAAACAGCCTAAGCAGCTAGCAAGAGAGTAGAGACAGAACCTGCATGCGTTAATTAATTAATATATATATAATTAGCAAGGAAGGAGAAGGACTCTGCGCAAAGTATTACCCCGGTACGGTGTGTGATCTCGATCCTCTGTGATTAACTCAGTCGACTGTGAGAATTGAGAAAGCAGCACGCAGCAGCCTCAACAGTGATGCATTAGAGAGTGCTGCGGGCCGGGAGAGCTAATAAATAATCCAGGAGTTTGGTCATCAAAGTCCAAATAGACAACGCTGATACTGATGATAATGCGTTCTGACTCAGCCCAAACTAAAGCTGCCAACTAACGCGTGCGTACATACGTGAATCAAAAGAAAGCACTACTGGATTCAGGCCCTTTGCCGAGTGCCTAATGCACTCGGCAAAGGCTACTTTATCCTCGGCAAAGTCTTTGCCAAGTGCAGCACTCGGCAAAGAGCCTCCGGTAAAAAATCCGTTGGGAAAGAATTTTTTGCCGAGTGCCTTTTATCGGGCACTCAACAAAATCTTGAATGACCAAATTCCACTATTGCATGTACCTGCAGTTCAAATTTGAAATATTCGAAAAAATTCAACAAAACAAAAATAATTAAGAAAATATAGTAAAAACTCAAAATTGTCCCAAATTTTGAAATGGAGATATAATTACTGTAGCAAGGTCCCAAATTGTCCCAAATCCCCCGCCGCTCGACACATGTCACCGCCATCCTCGATCGACCGGTACGCCAAATCCTCTGAGCCTCGCTCGACCCGCACGTCCACCGTCTTGACTCGGTCAACACCGTCACTCCCATGTCTTTTTGCATTTGTCGATGTCCCAAGTGTCAGCCACCGCGGCTAGTCACCCGGTGATGAGGACATCATTGGCTCAAATATGACCATGCCAACCACTTCTATACCAAAGGTGCAACCATTCTATATGCGTGCTTTCATTAGAAAATTTGTAGTCTACTTTGATGATATATTGATTTACAACAAATCTATGGATGAACATCTTGATCACTTACGTGCTGTTTTTAATGCTTTACGAGATGCACGTTTATTTGGTAACCTTGAGAAGTGCACCTTTTGCAACGATCGAGTATCTTTTCTTGGCTATGTTGTGACTCCATAGGGAACTGAGGTTGATCAAGCCAAGGTAGAAGCTATACAGGGATGGCATGTACCAAAGACTATCACACAAGTGCGGAGTTTCCTAGGACTCGCTAGTTTCTATCGCCGATTTGTGAAGGACTTCAGTACCATTGCTGGACCTTTGAATGAGCTTACAAAGAAGGGAGTGCCTTTTAGTTGGGGCAAAGTACAAGAGAACTCCTTCAATATGCTAAAAGATAAGTTGACACATGCACCTCTCCTCCAACTTCCTGATTTTAATAAGACTTTTGAGCTTGAATGTGATGCTAGCGGAATTGGACTGGGTGGTGTTTTGTTATAAGAAGGCAAACTTGTTGCGTATTTTAGTGAAAAATTGAGCGGGCCTATTCTAAATTATTCTACATATGATAAGGAATTGTATGCTCTTGTTCGCATATTAGAAACATGGCAGCATTACTTGTGGCCCAAAGAGTTTGTTATTCATTCTGATCATGAGTCTTTGAAGCATATTCGTAGTCAAGGGAAATTGAATCGTAGACATGCTAAGTGGGTTGAATTTATTGAATCTTTTCCTTATGTTATTCAGCACAAGAAAGGGAAAGAGAATATTATTGCTGATGCTTTGTCTAGGAGATATACCTTGCTGAATCAACTTGATTATAAAATCTTTGGATTAGAAACAATTAAGGACCAATACGTTAATGATGCTGATTTTAAAGATGTGTTGCTGCATTGTAAAGATGGGAAAGGTTGGAACAAATTCATCTTTAGTGATGGGTTTGTGTTTAGAGCTAACAAGCTATGCATTCTAGCTAGCTCCGTTCGTTTGTTGTTGCTGCAGGAAGCGCATGGAGGTGGCTTGATGGGACATTTTGGAGCTAAGAAAACGGAGGATATACTTGCTGGTTATTTCTTTTGGCCAAAGATGAGAAGAGATGTAGATAGGTTTGTTGCTTGTTGCACGACATGTCAAAAGGCTAAGTCACGGTTAAATCCACACGGTTTGTATTTGCCTCTACCTGTTCCTAGTGCTCCTTGGGAAGATATTTCTATGGATTTTGTGTTGGGTTTTCCCAGGACTAGGAAGGGACATGATAGTGTGTTTGTGGTTGTCGATAGATTTTCTAAGATGGCACATTTCACAACCTGTCATAAAACGGATGATGCTACTCATATTGCTGATTTGTTCTTTCGAGAAATTATTCGTTTGCATGGTGTGCCCAACACAATTGTTTCTGATCGTGATGCTAAATTTCTTAGTCATTTTTGGAAGACTTTATGGGGAAAACTGGGGACTAAGCTTTTGTTTTCTACTACATGTCATCCCCAAACTGATGGTCAAACTGAAGTTGTCAATAGAACTTTGTCTACTATGTTAAGGGTTGTTTTAAAGAAGAACATTAAGATATGGGAAGATTGTTTGCCTCATATTGAATTTGCTTATAATCGTTCGCTGCATTCTACTACAAAGATGTGCCCATTTCAGATTGTCTATGGTTTCTTGCCTCGTGCTCCTATTGATTTGATGCCTTTGCCATCTTCTGAAAAACTAAATTTTGATGCTACTAAGCGTGCTGAATTGATGTTAAAACTGCATGAAACAACTAAAGAAAACATTTGCTAGTGATAAAGATAGAAAGGAACTAATATTTGAACCTGGAGATTTAGTTTGGTTGCACTTGAGAAAGGATAGGTTCCCTAATTTCAGAAAGTCTAAATTGATGCCTAGGGTTGATGGACCATTTAAAGTGTTAGAGAAAATTAATGATAATGCATATAAACTCGATCTGCCTGCAGAATTTAGGGTTAGTTCCACATTTAACATTGTAGATTTGGAGCCATATTTGGGAGAAGAAGACGAGCTTGAGTCGAGGACGACTCAAATGCAAGAAGGGGAGGATGATGAGGACATCAACACCAACGATACATCCACACCGACACGAGTACCAGTTTCTGGTCCTATTACTCGCGCCCGTGCTCGTCACATTAATCATCAAGTAAGTTCACTCTTGAGTACCTGTCCATCATATTTAGACCATGGAGACGCGTGCACTCTTGTTTTTGTTAGGAACCAAGGAGAGGACTGAAAGGGACAAGGATTCATGGAGGCTGAATTCGGACTCCAGGACAGCTCCAACTTGTGATGGTCACCACGGTCGCATACGAACTCGGATTGGGGCGTTCAAGTACTTCATGGAATCCTTATGAAGTCTATTTTCATATGGATCTAGAATCAAGTCCATATCTATTTTGAGGCAGCCGCAATGACTGAATTATGACTGAGAGCTTGTCTGTCCAAAGGTGCTGCGTCACCTTAGTTTGGTCCAATGGGCCGTGTATCAAGTTGGGTCCATTAGGGATGCGTCCTAGGGTTGGAGAACAACCCCAACACCCCCCTGGCTGTCCTTCCACCTTCATATACTCCTTAGCCACCACCAAGAATAGGCGGGTTTTGTTTAGATCAAGTTTAGCTCTCGCTACTTGCTTGTAAGCGCGCGTGTTGGATTAGCCGCCCGTCTTCTTGTCTTTGGAACCCCACCTTAATTGAGATTGAGTTTGAAACTTTCATCTACATCTAGTAATTTAGTACTTGCTAT
This sequence comes from Miscanthus floridulus, assembly GCF_019320115.1. Taxonomy (NCBI): domain Eukaryota; kingdom Viridiplantae; phylum Streptophyta; class Magnoliopsida; order Poales; family Poaceae; genus Miscanthus; species Miscanthus floridulus. The sequence continues at coordinate 2,122,731 of NC_089592.1, read as the reverse complement.
ACATGTTCTTGCTAGTTCTTCGATTGCTTGCAGGACGAGTGCCCTAGTGGCCGGGTGACGCGCTCCACAAGATTGCGGTAGCCATTGGAGGTGGTGTATCGGTTGCTAAGGCGCAGCTTGGAAGGCTGTAGTCGGGCCGTGAACATCGTCTCCACCCATCAATCGAGTTATCCCACATCTCTCATCGAAAGATCAGGAACAAACCCTAGCGGGTTCATATCACCCGGCCTCTGGGTCCCTCAGTCCAAGCCTCACGTCCGTCCTTCACCGCTCCCGGTCCGTCGGCACGGCACATCCTCCTTGACCTTCACCTCGCCATCGACCACCACATCCGAGCTCCACACCTGCACAACACAAGGCAAAAGACGTGTCGCACACATAGCTTTCGCCATGGTAGGGTTAGTCACCACTCAACCCACTTCGTGGATCATATTGACAATCACTCAACACAAAACGAACACACAAGGGTACTTGTCAACCTTGTGTTCGCAATCTCCCCCTTGATGAGTGCATTGTCAACACCAATACATGAACAGCTTGAGCAAAAGAAAAAAAAGAAGAAGAGAAAACAAAGAACTCACCCAAATGACCAAAAGCCAAAGGAAAGCCAAGAACCGGATCTTTTGAAAATGAGCAAAACTTGGTCCCCAAAGACATGGGCAACGGCTTGATGCAACCAAGTAAAACAAAGCTAACCCTCAAGAAGAGGCAATGGGCTCAACACCACTAGCAGAGCTCAAAAAGCCAAAAAACTACTAGACCCTCCATAAGAGGCAAAGGCTGAACACATCTAGCAAAACAACTCAAATGCAACTCCCCCTGAACAAGTGCAATCTTAGCTCCCCCTAAACAAGTGCAATCTCTCTCAAATGAATGCACATCTCTCAACTTTGGGTGGAATTGGAAGTTTCTTCCCCTTTTCTGAATATTTCTCCCCTTGTGTCATTGTGAGTGTGGAAACTTCTCCCCCTTGTTGACACATGCACTTATCAAGTTAGAGCCCAAGGATTGCAACTCCCCCTCAAAACAAGCTATGAATGCAGAAATGCACAAATGCAGAAGCTTCAAGATTATAGCAAGTAGATTGAAAGGACGCTCTAGTTGATGCTATCATGTATATATAGCAACACATACAAGTGCTAGCAAATGCTCAAGGTGACCAAATGAGACAAAATATGGCATTTAAGCAACTTTGATCAAGTTTGAGCAATTTTAAAAGAGGGTTCACCACCAAAGGACCACATAGCAAAAATAGACAGGAGATCGACCTTGTGCTACACATGTATGCAAAGTGAACTACCCCAAACAAAGTTCACACATCATGTCATGAGAAAAACATGTGGCTTGATCAAATTTTAGATACCAATTGAAATTTATCGAAGTTATGCAACTTATTACCAAAGTTTGTCAGACAAGTGTGTGCGGGAGGTTATCTATGCCATCAAAACCTGACTTAGCGACCATGTCAAGCCTATGCCAAAGGCAATCAGAAGCTTAATACAATGATCTCGGTATCCATTACAGAGCTCAAGTTCACCAATAAGTGCAATTTGGAGTTGTCTCGATACTCTGACATAGGATAGTACAGACCCATCCCAATCTTTTCAAATCACTTAGTTTGTTTTTCAAGTTTTAGCACAAATTCAAGTTTCTCAAGCAAGTGTGTAACTCAAGGTATGAGCCATAGTAACTAAGCATATATATGAAGCAAAAAGGATCTTGACACATTCTACACATGCTAGTTGCCACAAGTAGTGGTGAACACATTTCATGTTTCAACAAGTTTTAATCAAGTTCACAGTTTGGAAAACAAGCTTAGCTCATAACATGCATCAATTGATCAAAAAGAAGCCTAAGCCAAAAGCACATCATGTATATCCATAACATCCCCAACAAGAGCATAGTGTCAATCTAGCTACTATAAGGATGAAGCTCAGGATGCAATATGATACATGATGATATGATATGCAAGTATGATATAAAAACAAAAACAAAGGCTAAACTACAAAGAAAAGCAAAACTAGAATACAACAACCAAAGTTCCCCTCCTCTAAAAAGGGAAACAAACTCCAAGCTCCCCTCGCAAGCGAGTAAACTGGGCTTGGTCAAGTGGTTTGGTGAAGATATCTACGAGCTGGTTTTGGGTATCAATGTGGTGCAGATCGATATCACCTTTCTCATAGTGGTCACGCAAGAAGTGAAAGCAAACTTCTATGTGCTTTGTCTTTGAGTGAAGGACTGGGTTTTTTGCTACACTTATGGCACTGGTGCTGTCACAAAACAAAGGCACTCGCCTAAACTCTAACCCAAAGTCTCTTAGAGTAGCTATCATCCAAAGCAACTGGGAACAACAAGCAGTAGCAGCAACATACTCAGCTTCTGTGGTGGATTGGGCGACACTAGACTGCTTGTGAGAAGACCAAGACATAAGAGAAGATCCAAGAAACTGACAAGTCCCCGAAGTGGACTTCCTCTCAACACGACAACCAGCATAATCCGCATCAGAATACCCACAAAGAGTAAGAGAGGAGGAGGCCGAAAACCAAAGACCAAACTCGGGTGTGAATTGAAGGTACCTGAGGATCCGCTTGATGGCTTGATGATGAGATGTTCACGGCGAAGACTGAAAGCGTGCGCACAAGTAGACTGCAAACTGGATGTCTGGTATCATCACCGTTAGGTACAGCAGGGACCCAATCATGCTTCTGTATTCTTTCTGGTCCATGGCTTCTCCCTCCTTGTCCTCATCTAGGGCCGTCGTGGTTGACATGGGTGTTGAAAGAGGCTTGGCCTCACCCATATCAAATTTCTTGAGCACGTCCTTGGTGTACGTGCCTTGGTGCATGAACATCCCCTCGCGAGTTTGCTTGATAAGCAGCCCGAGGAAGAAAGTCAATTCGCCCATCATGCTCATCTCAAATTCCCTGCTCATAGTATTTGAAAACTTGGCAACAAGAGCATGAGAAGAGCCACCAAAGATTATGTCATCCACGTATATCTAAACCAAAATGATGTATGTGCCTTGCTTGAGGAGGAACAAAGTCTTATCTATGGAACCCATCCTAAAACCCTTATCAAGCAAGAAAGCTTTCAAACGCTCATACCAGGCTCTCGGGGCTTGTTTCAAACCATACAAGGCTTTGTGGAGTTTAAAAACATGGTTGGGGTACTTAAGATTTTCAAAGCCAGGGGGTTGCCTCACATAAACCTCTTCCTCTATGTACCCATTCAAGAAGGCACTCTTCACATCCATTTGATACAGCTTGAACCCTTTCGAAGCTACAAATGCTAAAAGGATCCTAATGGCTTCTAGATGGGCAACAGGAGCAAAGGTTTCTTCATAGTCTATTCCCTCTTTTTGGCAAAAACCCTGAGCCACTAATCTCGCCTTGTTTCTCACTACCACCCCATCCTCACTCTGCCTGTTCTTGTAAACCCACTTTGTACCTATGGGGTGGCACTCTGGTGGAGGTGAAACTAAAACCCACACTTGGTTCCGCTCAAAGTTCTCTAACTCCTCGTGCATAGCATTGACCCAATCGGCATTAGATAGTGCGTGTCCAATATCTCGAGGCTCAAAAGAAGCTACAAAAGAAGAATGAGAGAAGTGTGAGATCTGATGTGACCCTTTGGTCGATGTTGCCGATCATGGTCTGAGGCAGGTGGCGACGTTGAATGTGCTGAGGTGCTTCTCTCAAAGAAGTCACCTCCCCCTCCACAGCAACTAGGGCCTCCTTAGGTGTAGCCGGCGTAGGCTGAGGAGGCGGCTCGTGTGGACCCCAAGTAGTGGAAGAAGACGGGTCGGGACCGTGAGCCAAAGTAGTCGTCGCAGACTCGACTAGAGCAGCCGAAGAGGTCAGCTCGGCATCTCTCCAATCAGCATCTTCCTCATTCTCCTCAACAAAGATGCTCTCACCGATCTCCTAATCACCTGCACTTTCAAAGATAGGAATAGAACAAGGCATGGTCTCGTCGAAAGTGACCTCACAGGTCTCCACAACTCGGTTAGTTTCAAGGTTAAGAACACGATATGCATGAGAATGAGAAGCATAACCAAGAAAAATACCGTCGGAAGACCTAGACTCGAACTTGTCCAAATTACCTTGTTTCAGAATGAAGCACTTGCATCCAAATACTCTAAAGTGGCTTACCTTGGGTGGTCGTCCGAATCGCAACTCATAAGAAGTTTTCTTCATGAAAGCTCCAAGGAAAATACGATTTGAAACATGGCATGTGGTGTTGATCGCTTCGGCCCAATATCTCCTAGGAGTCCTATGCTCATCGAGCATCGTCCTGGCCATCTCAACAAGGGTCCGATTCTTGCGCTCAACAACACCATTCTGCTAAGGGACATAAGAAAAGGAAAACTGGTGCTCAAAGCCTAAAGAAGCACAAAAGGTTTCAAAATGAGTATTCTTGAATTTTGTGCCATTGTCACTGCGAATTGCTCTCATGGCATTCTTAGGGAACTCATTTTGCAACCGAAGAATCAAATCCCAAGCATGTGAAAAAGACTCATCCTTACTCTTCATGAAAAACACCCAAGAGTAGCGAGAAAAATCATCCATGATCACTAGAATGTACCACTTCCCACCATATGACCGAACCCGAGCTAGACCAACTGTGTCCATATGAAGTAACTCTCCGGGTTCCTTGGTCATGACTTGGTTCATAGGTGGGTGAGAGGCGGCAACCATCTTCCCATGATGACAAGGGTGACAAACCAAATCCTTTTCAAATTTTAACTTGGGCAATCCTCGGATTAAGTTAAGTGAGCTCAACCTAGCTAGTAAGTCAAAACTCAAGTGACCCAATCTCCTATGCCACTTCCAAAGCTCAGAGGAGGATCCAGCCACCAAACATTGAGAAGAGCCAAAAGAGTGAGAAAAATCAGCTCGAAAGACACGGCCAAAAGGAACAATCTGGCAAACAAGATTTCCCTAAGAATCAAGGACTCGAGACAAGCCGGTCTTAAATCGCACTTCAAAGCCATCCAGAAGGAGTTGCGAAACTAAAAGCAAATCAAAATGCAAATTCAAAACCAAAGCAACATCCTTCAAGACAAAACTCTCGTTGACCTGAATGGTTCCACGAGAAAGCACCTTACCTTTGCTATTGTCCCCGAATGTGATGTACTCCTTACATTGCATGGGGTCGAGGCTGGAGAACCATTTTGAGCTTCTGGTCATGTGGCGCGAACATCCAGAATCAATAAGCCACATGTTCTCCAGGCCTCCATCCTGCTTCAATAGAAGGACATGGGATGAGCAAATGGCGCAACACTAGGGTTAGTAAACTATGAAGGATACCAGTGTTGGTTCATTTGCCCTGGAAAAGTGTTCGGAAAAACACCAAATATGCCATGTCCCATTTGAGGAAAGCGGGCACCACATGGGGGAAACGTGGTCCGCTAGAACTGTAGGACTAAAAGCCACTGCCGCGAGGTCCAAAGTCATATTGATCATGACCTGAACCACGCCGGGCACGACCACCACGACCACTACGTGGTCTCGCAACCTGAGGCCTAGCACCTTGAGGTATTGCCCCTCGAGGCCTAGCATTGCGCCTCTAAACAGGTAGCACGTGTACGCCATGGGGCAGGCGGTACATTTTCTTGTTGTTCAACTCATACTCCCGCCGCTCATCTCTCTTCCTCCTAAAGCAAAACTCAACAAGGTGACCATCCCTATGGCAATAGTCATAGTGATACCTCACCTCTCTCTTGGGTGGTTGTTGGCTCACTTTCTTGTGGGTATGTGTCACTCTTGGTAACTTTTTGGCTTTAGGAAGGGGATCCTCAGAGATGTTCGGTAGAGTGTCAAGTGGGTTCCTAAGATGGTTCAGTTTTGGAACCCAAACTTGTTTCTAGGGTGGATCTCTTGGAGGTTCTTCTAACACTCCATCTTTTACAGTGGGTTCGGTAGACTTAGGTGGATTGATCTTGGAAGGTTTCTCACTTGGGCTTAAACCACTGAACTCACCAACTTTGCCATAGACATGTTCACCCTTCCCACCTAAAGCAAAGCCTACTCCCGATGTCCCAGTTCCCTGCCTGAACTGGCTCATCATCATGCCCAATTGTGGCTCACTACAAGACACCCAATTCAAGATGGACCAAAGGTATGTGTTGTCTTCCTTGGATCTCATCTTGTCCCACCTGCAAGAATCAAGCTCCAATACCAAGCTCTCACAACGTGCACACTCAACAACCGTGCTATCTGAACTGGCCTTCTCAAGAGCAAGGATCTTGGCATTCTTCTCTGCCAGCTCAGATTGCAAGCCCGAACAAGACTTGCACGCACCCAACAAGCTAGACCTAGCCTTCAGCTCATCGTTCTCATCTAACAAGATAGCATACTTAGATTGCAACTCAGAAAAGTTGGTCATATGAACAACACATTCATCACACTCAGCCTCGTCAGACACATGAATGACAAGCTTCTTAGCTTCCTCAAGCTCCTTCTCCACAACTTCTAGCTTGTCCTTAAACTCTTTCCTCTCATGAGAAACACATTTTAGCAGCTTATCTTGACTCATCAAAGTATCAGTCATGATATCAAGCTCGGCAATAAGAGCATCGACGGTGGGTTTTACCTCGGTAGAGTCGTCGTCACCGGGAAGCACGTCCTTGTTGGGCTTCACCCCTTCATCCACGACCATGGTGCAGTAGCCTCCATGGATGGACTTGATGACAAAACAAAGCCTGGTCAACTTGTCCTCATGTCTCTTCTCGGACTCATCATCGCTCGAGGAAGAAGAACAATCGTCATCGGTGTCGTTGTCGAGGTCGCTAAGGGAGGCGAGGAAGGCACACTCTTGGGCCTTGGCCTTCTTGAAGTACTTCTTCTTGAGCGCCTCCTTGACGAATCCTCCCTTTGACTTGTGCTTGGTGGTGTACTCGTGCTTGTCCTTGCGCTTGATGGAGTCATGCTTGTCAGAGGAGTGCTTGTTCTTCTTGGGGTAGTGGGTGATGAAGTGGTCAGGGTCTCCACAGCCATAGCATCCTTCCTTCGGACCACCACCACGCCAGTGATTCAAGCGGTTGTTGTGAAACTGCAAGAACCGGCTGATGATCAACGCCAGCTCGTCGTCCCCAAGGGCCTCCAATTGCTCCTCTATGATAGACACCAAAGAAGACAAGGCAAATGACATCTGTGAGGGGTTAGCCAAAGAACTTGAGCCATTACCAGAGACCAAAGCCATAGTTGGTGCAGAGGAATTCTTGAGCTTGGCTTGGGTCTGGTAGTCGATCTTGGTGGACTTGAGCTTGCTAAAAAGCTCATCCATGGTGAGGGTCTCAAACCCTGAAGACTCGATGATGGCGGTCACCTTCACATCCCATACCTTCCGATCTAGGGCATATAGAAGCTTGAGTGCCCTCTCATGATCGTCATAAGGTAACTATGCCTTGTTTGCTCGCATCTTGTTGACGATGGTCTGAAAGCGAGAAAACATGGCATCGATGGACTTGCCATCAAGCTGGGTGAAGTTCTTATACTCCCTCTTGTACGTCTCGTAGAGTCTGGTTTTGACCTGTGTGGTCCCCTCGTGATAGCTCTGAAGCCTCACCCAGATCTCCCGAGCAGTAGTACAATCGGAGACTCTCTCGAACTCCTGAAGCGAAAGCCTCGAGAAAAGAACTGAGCGAGCTATGCTATTAGCGTTGTGCCGATCTTTTTTATCTTGCATGACACGAGCACAGGGTTCAAGGACAACGTAGGTAGCATCCTCACAAATCTCCCAAACAAGCCAATCAATCCCCTGAGATGCGCAGACATGCGGATCTTCCAATAGGGGTAGTTTGTTCCATCGAAGAACGGTGCTTTGCCAGAACCACGCTCCATGTCGCCTTCATGGATCACGGACCGATTAAGGTGGAATGATCCTTAACCGGCTCTGATACCAATTGAAGGACCGGAAACGACGACCAGAGGGCGGGGTGAATGGGAGCCTCAAATTTCTTGCAAAATATTTGGTCGCTATCCCAAAGTTACCCCCAAACACAAGCGAGCTGGCGAAACTAAAATACCCAAGCCAACTGGTAACAAGAGTACTTAGATCAATTCTTTGGAATGGTACAATACCAATGCAACAGACGAAATCTGATTTGGAGCTCAGATGACCAAACTGCACTCAAAATAAGAAATCAAGGCCTGAAAAATTACACTAGAAAATCAGCTGGAAATTCGCCGATGACTGGGCTGCACACCACCGAGCGATGGGGACTGACTCTCCTGCAGAGATGAAATAGATTGGGCACTCAGGCCAAACTCGCATGCAACAACAGTTCGGAGTTGAAGAATGAGCAGCCACCAGGAGGTGCTGCCTGCCTCCTGGACATTGGGCCAAACAAGTACAGAGAGAAGCTAACGAGAGCACATGCTCAAGCCAGCCAACAAACTAATCAAACAAGTGAATATTTAATTAGTTCAAAAACTATTGCTTGAAAAGGGGCAGCAACCAAAGACACGATGAACAACGTTGCCTGGAATACGAAGCCGGTGGGACTGCTCACCGCTGCGGAAGAGCTCGGGCGAGGGTATGCACACCGTAGAGAACACGGCAAAACAACGGCTACAATATCTGAAGCTCGTGACTCAAAAATGAAGATTGACGAACAGGAACTGAGCGCACAGGAGCGGACGAGTCTCAATGTCCCAGGGGCGAGTGGTGCTCTGGTGAGCACGCACAGCAGCTGGGGCCGGCGTTGGTGCCGCTGTCGCCGAGTGCTGCTGGGGCCGCCCGTGCGCACGCCTATACGTGAGTGCCCAAGAACAGCGCACGAACAGAGCGACGAACAGAGGGAGGCGACTCCAAAAATCCAATGAGAACGGGATCAAATCAACACGAACCGCGCCAAAAATTTGCACATACGAAATTCAATGCGCTACGAATCTAGCCCCAAGAAATCATTTCCTTGGATTGATCCAAACTCCGGGCAAACGAGATCGTAGGTATGAACAAAAATGGGGAAAAACTCAAGAACACAGTGACGAAAATCACACACAAAATCACTGAATCCCGGAGGACAACTAGAGGATTCGAGCCTCCATTCCCACACCAAATCTCAGTTTACACTCACGAATTTCTTCATAAGTGGACCTCTCTCTTAAGAACTTGAAGAAGAGCTAACCCTAGGTGGAAGGGGTAAAATGAGAGAATAGGAAAGAGGTGAGGGACATGGGGGCTCCCTCATCCTATTTAACAGGGCTATTACACAATCCCAGTTTTGCCCCTGGATACTATTGAGTCAAACCACTTAGCCCAAGGGCGTTATGGTCCAACCCGGTGTCATCTTCATCCGACGGCCACCACACCTCCTCATCAGTAGCTTCGCCTCGACGCGAACTCCCCGATACCGTCACGTGTCGTCCGTTCCTCCTCGGAACCTCCGTCCGGGTTTTGAGGCCCAAACCCATAAACCCGCCACCGATGGTTTTGAGGCCCAAACCACCAAACCCGCTCACGAGTAGCGTGCTCCGCACGCGTCCCCCGCCGCTTGACACGTGTCACCGCCGTCCTCAACCAGCCGGCACGCCAAATCCTCTGAGCCTCGCTCGACCCGCACGTCCGCCGTCTTGACTCGGTCAATACCGTCACTCCCATGTCTTCTTGCACTTGTCGATGTCCCAAGTGTCAGCCACCGTGGCTAGTCACTCGGCCTCTGGGTCCCTCGGTTCAAGCCCCACGTCCGTCCTTCACCGCTCCCGGTCCGTCGGCACGACACGTCCTCCTTGACCTTCACCTGCCGTCGACCACCGCATCCGAGCACCACACCTGCACAACACAAGCCAAAAGACATGTCGCACACATAGCTTTCGCCATGGTAGGGTTAGTCACCACTCAACCCACTTCGTGGATCACATTGATAATCACTCATCACAAAACGAACACACAAGGGTATTTATCAACCTTGTGTTCGCAGAATCGCTCTAGAAGAATAAAATAAAAGTACGAAACGAAGGGGGAAAGTCTAACTGATCAAGGAGAAGTCCAACAAGTAAGCAAGCAAGCAAGCGCGCACGCGCGCGCGCGCGCACACACACACACACACACACATATATATATATATATATATATATATATATATATATATATATATATACACACACAAAAAAAAACCCAACAATCCGTCGAATCGCTGCTGAGCCGTAGCGCAAAAATCCACAAACAGATGAGCAAAATCGCACCCGCTCTTCACAGATGAGTGTGGAGTGTGGACTCAAAATTACTCAGCTGAGCGATCTCCTGCTTCCCTCGAATTCCATTAAGGCAGGCAATCTGTGGCCATAAAAACGAACCAATTCAGAGGATGAATGTTAGTAAGACGTCTCCAACAATCGTGGCCCAAAATATAAGATTCATTCGTCATTTAGGTAGCCCTATAGACAAAGGGTTCAATATCTATTTTTGGTCTTCTTCAACAACACAACTCAAAAGACAACCCTTTCTGCAAATGGGTCTACATGAGAGAGGATACTCAGATTTGACTTATACCGTATAGATACTCTGTTAGAGGCTATAGGTATTCTGTTGAAGACCCATTTTATATTTGGGTGTCGTAATGGGTCTCCTATTAGAGACAGCCTAAGCAGCTAGCAAGAGAGTAGAGACAGAACCTGCATGCGTTAATTAATTAATATATATATAATTAGCAAGGAAGGAGAAGGACTCTGCGCAAAGTATTACCCCCCGGTACGGTGTGTGATCTCGATCCTCTGTGATTAACTCAGTCGACTGTGAGAATTGAGAAAGCAGCACGCAGCAACCTCAACAGTGATGCATTAGAGAGTGCTGCGGGCCGGGAGAGCTAATAAATAATCCAGGAGTTTGGTCATCAAAGTCCAAATAGACAACGCTGATACTGATGATAATGCGTTCTGACTCAGCCCAAACTAAAGCTGCCAACTAACGCGTGCGTACATACGTGAATCAAAAGAAAGCACTACTGGATTCAGGGCTACTTTACCTTTGGCAAAGTCTTCGTCGAGTGCAGCACTCGTCAAAGAGCCTCCGATAAAAAATCCGTTGACAAAGATTTTTTTACCAAGTGTTTTTTATCGGGCACTCGGCAAAATCTTGAATGACCAAATGACATTATTGCATGTACCTGCAGTTCAAATTTGGAATATTCAAAAAAAATCAACGAAACAAAAATAATTAAGGAAATATAGTAAAAAAACTCAAAATTGTCCCAAATTTTGAAATGGAGATATAATTACTATACCAAGGCCCCACAAAAAAATGGGACAAAAAAACAAAAAAAAATAATTTGCCGAGTGCCACCCTTAGCACTCGGTAAAGAATTTAAAAAAAATAAAAAAATTCTTTGCCGAGCGCCAAACGGCGGGGCGCTCGGCAAAGGCTGACGGCAGGTGGCCGCCGTCACGCCGGTCACCTTTGCCGACGGTCGGAATTTGCCGAGTGCCTGGCACTCGGCAATTTTTTTTTTGCCGACGGCCAATCCACTCGGCAAAGGCAGATTTTTGCCGACAGCCAATCTTTGCCGAGTGCCCGGTACTCGGCAAATGCAGATTTGCCAATGGCATTTCTTTGCCGAGTGCCGCTGGGTCTGGCTCTCGGCAAAGACTGCCTTCGCCGAGTGTCCGATGGAATGCACTCGGTAAACAATTTTGCACTCGGCAAAGTAGTTCTCTCCGGTAATGAAGGGACATAATCAAATACCTACATGTTGTAATATATATATATATATATATATATATATATATATATATATATATATATATATATATATATATATATATATATAAAACATGGCTTGAACTGACTTGTACAATTTTTCTTGTCTTTGTAACACCCCAAACTTTTTGACAAATTTTAATTCAAAATTAAGTAGCTAAGCATCAGTACCATAAGAAAAAATGGTATTTGTTTCATCTCATGAGTTTTTTCAAAGATTTGTACAAACATTTTAGTAGTTACAAATTTGACTAATTTCAACAACATACACATATATTACAACGATTCACTTGTTTAACCTGAGCTGGAGCCAACACTAGTTAGCCACATCAGAGCCACTCTATAGGTCACACAAATGCAGCGCACAATATTAAGCTCTCTAGTCCATTCCCTTCTCTAGCCATTTCAGTACACTAGATATTTATCAACCGGCCAATCAGAAGCGTGAAGCCCCTATTCCTCCCAGCCAATAGCAGACCATCAATTGACCAGGGGAGGGGAAATAAAAGGAGAGAAGACCGTGCTCACCATGGAGTTATCCTGGGAAGCAAGAACCAAGATAGAAATCACTCCCCCAAAAGCAAAAATCCACACACCAGTAGCCACCACAACAATCAATAGGCAGCATGGATGTAGCGATCTACTCTACCAAGAGGAGCAGGAAGAAGAGCGGGGAGGAGTAGGCTGATGGGGGAGCTAGAAGATTGGACTAACCAAGGCAAAGCCCGTGAGCTGACCAGGAGAAACCAAGCAACATCCATATCTTGTGACCGTAACCAAACTCTCACTTATGCAAAGGTGATTTATGTGCCCACCCAAATCCTGCTCATCTAAGCAAACACACCACCATTTCAATGTAGTACTAACTCATGAGCACATGGCTTCTACACTTCAGTACAGGTGCATCACGATTTTTCCAGCACCTGTTCTCCTTCCACCATTTGATAGCAAATCACAGAGGGCAGATCTCACCAGTAGGAAAACTCACAGCTTGTAGTAGTATATTACACTCTTGGGTTCAGTAGCTATACAGAGAGGGGAGTGGAAGGCTCAGAGTGTTACGAAGAGGAGAGTGCACAGCAGCTAAGTCAGGAGCACACCTCGGACACCTGCACAGAGCCAGCGCCAACGCACGGTCGCGACCATGTGCCCGAGCGCCGGTGAGCCCAGCAGCACGGCCGCGTCGGCCTCAGGCACGCGGTGGCCCTGGACCCTGTCACGGCACCTCGAGCAGTGGGACACGAACAGCAAGGCCCTCTGCCTATGTGAGCATTTGGGCTAGGGTTCCCAAATACGCAACACCAGGAGGCCGAATTAGAAGGGGAAATCAAATCAAATGTACAGATGTAGCCGAGAGAGTAGCAGACGGGACTGGTGGCGAGATTCCCCACCCATGATGGTGGATTTGGGCAGCGGGAGTTGCTGCAACCGTGCGACATGAAGAGCAGAGGGAGGAAGAGAGAGTTACTGTGCTAGACTGGCTGTGCCGTGTGAGTGCGTGAGTTGGTCTGTTGACCTGTGCCTCTGCTAGTGCTTTTAGATTTTCAAGCATTAGTACTAGTACTAGTACTAGTATACAACAAGGTAGCTTTTTAGTTAGGTGTTGCTTTTCCTCACGTATGAACATAGAGTTAGGAATATTAGTTAACTGGTTATTGACTAATTGTACACATGTCAGCGTATTTCTTATAAACCACAGCAAGGCTAAAATTTAGGACTAATGAAGTAACTTGACTGCAGATGACACATGGTTACGTAGACAGCTTAACATACAAATTTACTTGTGTATTCTATTTTGCTAAATACCAATATATAAAATATTATAATTACAGGAAGCACGCTACAATATTGGAGGACATCGGGAGTCTACAGAAAGATCTGTTGGGTGACATTTTAAAAGGACAGGCAAATCATCTAGATAATACATATGGTTTTTATAAATAGAATTATTTCCAAAACACTTGCACCAAAATCTATTTTCTAAATTAAACTGAATGAATATGATGGATAATGATTTAATGGATGATAATTGAATATTCGGCGTAGAGAGAGTTCATGGAATGTGATGATGAATTAGGGTGGGTCGAGCTCTTTCTACGTACGACTATGAATATATAAGGACTAACCCCTCTCACTCATTATGTGTGCCATATGACACCGTGTCGGCCATGAACTCGTTTGGGATGAGCCGAGTCCGGTAGCCATGAAGGTTGTTATATACTCCCTATGGTAAGTGAGGAGAGGTTTGGGTGATGAAATCCCCATTCAAGTGTCGATGAAGTACACCCAGGCGCATATATTAGCGCACGTGGATAGATGTGGATGTATATAATATACGGAAGTGGGGAAAGTCTGGTATCTTGACCATGAGTCGCATCAAAGGAAGTGCGATGAAAAATTGGTCGGGGTAATCATGGGTAAAGTGATACAAACCTGCGCAGGGTTAAACCGTGAATTCACATCATGTCTCTTGGATTAGAGGCTACGGGAGCCTACACGAGGCTCAGTCTCACTGTATGGGTGATAATAGATTTGTTAACTTGTTTTCTAAAATATACAACTTTTGATAAATGATATATGATTGAGGATGGATATGACAAATGGATAGGCATGCATTTCATTGATATTATATGCTTGCTGAGTACTTTGTACTCACTCTTGCTATTAACCCTCCCTCTTCAGATGAAAATGGACAACTTGTGATGATACGATATACCAAGCGGACGATCTACAGAAGTGACGGGAGAAATACAATATACACATAATTTCTAGTATAACGTGATGGAGTGGTTATTATATTTGTTTAGGTAATATTTATTAACTGCCTTTTTATTAAATGTAACAAATTTTGTAAGGTCCTAACTATTGTTCTGTTGCAACACTTTGATTAGGGTCATTATTCGAGAAGGCATCGCTTTGTCGGGTAATAATCCTTGAGCCGGCATTTTTACCTTGGTACTGAACATGCGGGCCGTTACAGTCTTGCTCTCTTCTCTTTGTAATGCCTTGTTTACTTTATATTATTTTCTTTAATATATAAAGCTCTCCCCTCATGTTTTATATACATATACAAATACCTACATGAGGTGGGGGGGGGGGGGGGGGGGGGGGGGGGGGAAACGACCGAGAAACTCCGAGCAATCGTTGAGACGTGGTTAGCCGGCATATATTAGTGAGTGGGTTGATGGTCACGGTCAATAATTTCACATTTGGTTGCACGCCTTTATATTATCTAGTGCACGAATCATCGAGTGGTGATGGTCTTTAAATTAGTGAGTGGGCGTGACCCATGACAAAAGTGACCATGGAGAGGCTTCCTAAAATATTGTTGACTAGTGCTACATAGCCTCAATCATGGCAGCAATACAAAACTCCTAGCAGTACACATGATTCCACCTTACCTTGATGCATGGTCCCTAGATGAAATTCCTACATATGACTTCTTAAGCTCATCACTTCAGGATTGTAGAAATCGGAAACAAAATCACGACGAGATCGAAGCTAACCAGAATTTAACATTTATCTTTTTTTGATGGTTCGACGGGGAAAAAAAGGTTTAAGTATCACACTCTCCCCACACAAACCGATGCTATTTGATGGTTAGTTACAAATAAGATGCTTTTGCCCACAAAAATTAGCTGCAACTAACATTTATCTTTTTTTGATGGTTCGACGGGGAGCAAAAGGTCCCCACCTGATATATAAACCACATATGCCGACAAGCTAGGTCGCTACTGGAGAGCTTTGAGCCTGACAGGCAGGCCTGAAGTTTTAAGAGGTACAAAGAGGAGCAGAGGGATTACATTAAGAAAATGTTACTCCACTCAGTCACGTTACATTGCATTTTGAGCGACAGCCTGCATCCCAAAGTGTGATCGCAAAGGGGCATCGGAAGCATCGAAATTAGCAAGCTAATTACTCACAAGCATTTCACCGAATACCTTACGTGCCTACTAGAAAACAGCCCCAGAGCATCAATTTCTTAGACATGGTGCTGTCCAAACTTCACAATAAAGAATATACTTGCAAAGATCAATTCACTAACACATCAATCCCCATCATCAACATATCAAAGAACTCATGTATGCGTCATATGCCAATCTCATCCATACACCGTGAACTTGAACAAAAGTGGAACCAAGTATGGCAAGATAAATATTGAATCACAAGTAGACATAAGTATTTACATGGAAACATTTCAACATTTTCTGCCACTGACGTGCTAGGACTGCCGTTAGCAATGGTGTGGCTGTGATTCAGAATGAACTGGACGGTCTATGACAGCCACATCTACTCCCTCCGTCCCTTTTTAAGTGTCGTTCTTATTTCTCGAGAAATCAAACGTGTTTAACTTTAATCAAATATATACTAGAAAATATTAATATTTATGGTACATAATTAGTATCATTAGATTAGATAGATTATTGAATCTATTTTTTCATAATAAACTTATTTAGAGATACAAATGGTACATAATTAATATCATTAGATTAAACTTAAGAAAATTTGATCGGCACACACCCCGTAGTGACACTTTAAAAGGGACAGAGGGAGTACCTTAGTTTGCTCTAACAATTACTGCTAGTGCTATAATTGGCTGACCTACTCTGGATGTGTCCCAATCGGCTGCGATGTCGATTCCTCCCATTTTTCGATTACCCTCTGTTTTTTTATTTGTCCTAAGTTAAATATTTCTATCTTTGACTATCAATTTTAAAACTTTTATTTTGGTTAACAGCATAAGTTTTATGTTTTTAGGTTGATTATGTGAACTACATATCATGAGAGTATTTCTCATAATAAATCTAAAAACTTCTTAAAGTTTGACTGAATTTTATATAAAAAAGAATAATATTTATGACTGTTGATGCAAAAGTGGATCTGCAAACACAAAGGGCTAATACCCGAATCGATATCCAAAGCGTGCCAGTCGATTTGACCTGCTAATCGACAAGGATGAAGATACGAACACTTTAGTCCTGACAACAGCGATACGCCCGGAAGTCACGGCCAAGAGGTGCTCACGCGGAACTCAAGAATCGCCGAAGGTCGCACTGAAACGATGCAGCTCGCCGAATCAATGAGAACTCGTAAAAAAGGAAAAATATGCAAATTGACGAAGTCGCCGAAAAGTAAGTAGATGCAAATAGGAGTAAAAATTGGTTTTGATATTGATTGATATATCTATTACATTGCCCCTTACTCCATATTTATACCCTGATCTAAAGAGACACAACCAAACACAACTAGGACACCAATCCCATATCTAAGGAAACACGTGACTCTTACATGAATCATACCCTAACAAATATAGAAAAGGAAATCAACTCCTATCTATTTCCCTGTCCGCCTCAATTACGATGGAAATCTCACCGTCCTCCTTCCCATCGGCATACTCCCTATTTCATCGGCAGTAGTCTTCAAGTCTTCCTTCATCGGCATACTCCCTGTTTCATCGGCAGTAGTCTTCAAGCCTCCCTTCATCGGCATACTCCATGTTTCATCGGCAGTAGTCCTCAAGCCTCCCTTCATCGGCATCGACAATAACACCTCCAACCTCATCGGCAACGCCCGAGTCCAAATCAACCTTTCCATCGACCATCACCAGCTATCGGCAACCATCTTTACAAACTGGCTTTCATCGGCTATCAAAGTATTCAATAACTTTCCCCTTGCCGATTAGTCCACTCCGATTATTTTGACACGTGCAAAAAACGGTGTCAACACATGCCCCCCAATTTCGGAGTATAAAACCATTAATGCTCCGAAATTTACTCCAGATAACGCTTGCCTTTGCCCGATTACCGTAACTCATTCTCCAAGCCAAAACTTGATTTGTTATCAAATCCAATCAAATCTAATCTTGATTCACGCACTTCAGTAAATATCGCACAATCGCCAACCACTCTTGCCTTGATTATGGTTAAGATACCGAAACAATAACCCATCGGCAAGATCTTAACATGATAATGCTGCCATTTTCAGAATTAAAATATCATGTATCGATATCCCCTCCAAGTCATGATTACTTGTCATCAACTCATCTGTACAATCCCCTGATTATCGCGCGAACAGTTACCATATCCCTCTGAACCGCCTTGACCTATATGCGCGCGACATAGAGATAAGTCCAAAATACCCTTATTCTGGGCGGCTTATAAATAGATTTCTCCGGAACCCTCATTTTCTACCTTCAGCCTCCAATCCTTGGCATTCTCTCTCTCCGGCGGCGACTCCGACGAACAACCGCGCGACCTCAACCAACAAGAACCCTTCTCCGGCGCTAACTTCAAGTTTCCGGCTCGTACCTCCACCTTCCTCAAGACAATGGCCATCAACTTCGACGTCCCCGCGGTTCGCTCCACTTCCATTACCTTTTACTTTGATCTTTTTGCAAATTCATTCAGTTGGTGATTTTTCCTTTCTTCTGTCTTCTGGATTCCATAACCTTAGGAACTGCGCAACAAATTAGTTATCCCAACCGATCAGCCGCACGTCCAATGCCTTGGACCAATGGGCAACCCAGATCCAACCGATCTGATCAATGCAGAGGTTAACAGAATCCCCTTTAGAGCCCAAAATTTCTCTCTGAATTTGTGGAAAGACACATTCCGATCTTGGCCCAAAACCACCAAAGGGTGGAAAGATTGGTACTTGAGGGTTAATAGATCGATGCAAGTATACTGGGCAGAACGAAGGTTAGACCAATGCATTAGGCTCTCTATTGCCGATATGCAGAAAAATGAATCAATGATAATTGCAGCTGCTTATTTCTGGTCAGACACGACCAATACTTTTATGTTTGGACATGGCCCAGCTACTCCTACCCTTGCCGATATCCACATGCTTACTGGCTTGGACATCTCAACTGCCGATGAAGGCTCCATCTATGGTAGAAAGTCTGAATATAGGGTGAATACCCGCAACATCGGCGGTTGGACAGGATATATTCAAGAATACCAGAAAACCGGGACACTTAGCCAGAGGGAACATGCCACATTCCTGAATATGTGGTTAGAAAAATTTATCTTCTGTGGTCGATCAGTAGGACCAACCAACGCCTTCCTCCCTGCAGCTGAACTTTTGGCTAATGGCGTAAGGTTTCCTCTTGGCCGATACCTTCTGAGCTCCACTTATCATCTTCTTCATCAAGTGTCTCAGAAACTTTTGCTTGGCGAACCCATCGGCAACCTGGGAGGCCCGTGGTGGTTTATCAACATGTGGCTGAATGCCCATATGCACAAACGTTTGCAATGGGACTTTTTTGCTCAACAATTCCCACGAGAAATTGCTGAAGACTATGTGCTTGGGGATGATGAATCGGCAACACGCTCACCCCTCAATTTTGGTGAAGCCATAATTGTCCTTCCTGGAACAGAAGCCAACGAAGACCAAATCGGCAGATTCTTTCAAAGCTTCTACAATGGTCTTTCTCGTGATCATAGGGCCTGGGTGCCTTATATTGACGAAGAAAACAGATTCCCCCTTCTTTTCAACTTTGCCGATGACACTCTGAATCAAGATAATGAGCTCATGATGGCTATCATCACTCCCAGGGCAATTCCAGTAAACACATTCGGCAGCGGGAAAAACACCAACATTACATATGAATTTTACAACCCATCGGCAGTATCCCGCCAATTGGCTTTTGGGCAACTGCCAATCAAACTCTGCTTTGCCGATGTGATCAAACCCAGGGAAACAATCACCTGCGGAACAGATTGGAACAAGGTAGTACAACTCTCCCCCGATGCCGATACTACAGATGTTGATATATCCACCTGGACACCAATATCTTTCATCACCGAGTCATATAAGCAATGGTGGCGAGAGTGGAAAGAACAACTGTTCGCAACTTCTGCTCACACATATCGGCACATGATCGACCCTGAATATGCCATCCCTGACGACGCGGTAAGTTTCCTTTAACTCCCTTCTGCTTTTCCCTTCATATATCAGTAACTGATTCTCTTGTAACAGGTTAACAACCCAGCACCATCGGTGAGCAAAAGTGGGAAACCCTTCAATCTCCGGCCTGTTTCCCCAACATCGCCGATCGGCTACAACGCTCCCACCTTAGCCGCTTTGACCCACCAGAAGATTCGTACCAAGACCATCACTTCTAAGTCCAAATTGGCTACATCCAGGGCTACTCCATCGGCCGCTGCTACAACCTTGGTCAAAGCATTTAAGGTAACAACCTTGTTTATTTTCACTTATGCCGATCACAAACTGTATTAACCTTAATCATCAGGGGGTAAGAGCTGCTACTGGATCGTCATCGGCAATTCCGCCGATATCAAGCACCACTTCTTTCGATGAACCTTCAGAGGTAGCTTCTTGACTTTACATTTTATCTGTTAAATATCATATCTTACACTTGTTTTGCAGCAACAATTGGGTACATCGGCAAACGTACCAGATGTCCAAGCTTCACAACCAACAAGTGTCGATGCCCCCCAGCCAATCGTTGCCGATGCCCAAGCAAAGCGCAAAGCTTCAACAGATACTGAAGCACAGCCAAAACGACAAAGGTCTATGCCGATCCCTACATCTGCCCCAATGTCATCGGTCATCATACCTCAAGAGCCCACCACCGATGAAGTCACAGAGGATATCCCATCGGCAAGCTCAGCCGATCCCCCACACGACATACTCCAGGTTGCTTCCTCCAGTCAAGCACAGGAAATTGCCTTGAAACAGGTAAACCGATCAACCTAGCTGATTTTACAATACTCATACTTACCCCTAACTGATCTCCTTTTCTCTCTCTCAGGAACAAGATTCCCCGAACAGCCTATTTTCCTTTGCCATTGACATTTCTGACGACGATGGAGAGGAGACAAGTTCTTCCCTTGCACTGGGAACAATATCGGCAGAGACTAAATCCAAGTTGGAAACCCTCCTGAACTTGCTACAGCAAGGTACCGCCCAACTGGTAGATGACTCGGACCCCGCAAAGGCAATTTTCAAAACAATTCGTGGCCAGGTCCCTGCCGATGTTGAAGAAGTACTCTTCCCAGCAGCTCACTTAGAAAGCCGCCAACTGCAATATCAACGGGCTGCTCAGCGCATTGCCGATAGAGCAGCTCAAGCTCAACTCAAAGAAGAGATGCTACAACTGAAACAAATCGCTGATGAGAAGCACAAGGGCATCGTCAACTTGCAGACTTCGGGTGCTGCACTTAAGCAGAAAATCTTGGATCTATCAGCAAGGAAGATAGCTCTATTGGCTGAATTGAAAGAAATCGATGCAGCCTTAACTCATGCTCAACAAGAAGAAAGCCAGCTACCCAATGCCGTCAAAGCCCTTCAGCAAGAAAGAGATATCCAAGCTCGCAAAGCTTTAGCCATGAAGAAAAAACTCAAGCCTGTGGAGGGTGCTGCCGATGACGATATCAAAGAAATGGAGGAAGCCGACCAGATTCGCCTGCGTGCGATATTAGCTATCCAATCCTTGTTGAACGTGTAATCTTATTTATTGTATCGGCACTTTATGAGACATTGACATCCTTGCATAATTCTAGCCGATAGTACTGTTATCGGCACTTATACTTTTATGCATCTATCCAGATACTAGGGTAATATTTCTTTAAATATTTTCCATTTAACGCTCTGGGAAACACAACCCCTTCGAGGGTTTCTAAAATATATGCATTACCAGGAACAGACTGATTTATCCGATATGGACCTTCCCAATTAGGAGACCACTTTCCAAACTTTGAACTTTTAGTCCCAATCGGTAAAATCAATTTCCAGACCAGATCTCCATCGGCAAACTCTTTTACTTTCACCTTCTTGTCATACCATCTAGCTACTCTTTTCTTATTTTCTTCGATACTAACTAAAGCCCTTAACCGATGACCCGCCACATCTTCCAACTCATCCTTCATAAGAGTATTATAATCATCGGCTGTCAGCTGATTTTGAGAACGTATTCGTCTAGAGCCAACCTTAATTTCCCAAGGCAATACTGCATCGTGTCCATATACTAACTGATAAGGCGTTACTTTGGTTGCACCATGACATGACATCCGATATGACCACAAGGCTTCATTTAATACTGTATGCCACCTCCTAGGATTTTCTTCAATTTTGCGCTTAATGAGTTTGATGATCCCTTTGTTAGAAGCCTCAGCTTGACCATTAGCTTGAGCATAATATGGAGAAGAATTTAAAATTTTAATTCCCATACCTACAGCAAACTCATCAAATTCTCCTGATGTAAACATAGTGCCCTGATCGGTAGTGATAGTCTGAGGAATACCAAATCGGTAAACAATATGCTCTTTCACAAAATCAATCATATTGACCGATGTCACCTTTTTTAAAGGAATTGCCTCAACCCACTTTGTGAAATAATCGGTAGCAACCAGAATAAATTTATGTCCTTTACTCGATGGCGGATAAATCTGACCAATGAGATCAATAGCCCATCCCCGGAACGGCCATGGTTTGATTATAGGATTCATAGCCGATGCAGGCGCTCTTTGAATATTACCAAACTTTTGACACCCCTGGCATCCCTTAAAATATTTAAAACAATCTTCAAGAATAGTCGGCCAATAGTACCCATTCCTTCTGATCATCCATTTCATCTTGAAAGCCGATTGATGTGCCCCACATACTCCTTCATGAATTTCACCCATCAAGCTTTTCGATTCATCATTGCTAACACATCTAAGTAAAACTCCATCTATAGTTCGATAATATAATTCATCATCGAGGAGCACATATTTAGGTAGCTTGGAACCTTATACGTCTCTCAACCTTTCTATATGGATCCTTTAAATAATCGACAATCTCCTTCCTCCAGTCATCGGTATCAACTGCCGATGTTAGCACTTCCTGAATAGGCTGATACCCTGAAGCATGCTGAGCTAGTCGATTAGCTTCCTCATTATGCAATCGAGAGATATGTTCAAGACGAAAATCTCTAAATCCTTTCAACAATTGCAAACATCTTTCATAATACGAAATCAAAGCTTCACTTCGGCATTCATAAATTCCAGCCAATTGATTTATAACTAGCATAGAATCACCAAAGATTTCAACAACATCGGCACGTATCTCCTTTAGCAATTCTAACCCTTTTATCAAGGCTTGGTATTCAGCTTGATTGTTTGTCGCTGTAGCAACAATCGGCAATGAAAACTCATACTTTCCTTCCTTGAGGTGAAATTAACACAATGCCGATACCTGCTCCTTCACCACATGTGGACCCATCGAAGAAAAGTGTCCAGGGAGCAATCCCCAGAGAGTCCACTGTATTACAATGCTGAGTGACAAAATCAGCCATCACTTGCCCTTTAACCTGCCTTAGTTGATTTGTAGCGTAGTTCAAATTCTGATAATGCTAAAATCCATTTGCCGATTCTACCACTTAATATCGGCATCGACAGCATATACTTGACCACATCGTCTTTGCATATGACCGTACATTCGGCAGATAACAAATAATGCCTTAATTTGACACAAGAAAAGTATAAACACAGACACAATTTTTCGATGGCCGAATACCTCGTCTCAGCATCCACTAATCTTCTGCTCAAATAATAAATAACACGTTCTTTCCCTTCAAATTCTTGAATAAGAGCTGAACCGATAACTGTATCATCAGCTGACAAATATAACCTGAAAGGCTTCCCATGTTGAGGTGGAACTAGCACTGGAGGATTTGATAAATATTTCTTAATTTCATCAAGGGCTAATTGCTGTTCAACTCCCCATACAAATTCCTGATCAGCTTTCAATTTAAGTAGTGGGCTGAAAGCCTTGATCTTACCCGACAGATTAGATATGAATCTTCTAATGAAATTAATCTTACCGATCAAAGATTGCAATTCAGTCTTATTGGCAGGAGCAATCACCTTGTTAATTGCATCAATAGACTTCCTACTGATTTCAATGCCCCGCTGATGCACCATAAAACCCAAGAATTGTCCTGCCGATACACCGAATGCACATTTATTAGGATTCATCTTCAATCCATGCTTCCTTGTGCACTCCAGTATCTTTCGCAGATCGGCTAAATGTGCTGTGATATCTCCAGACTTAATCACTACATCATCAATGTAGATCTCCACTAATGTGCCGATGTACTCATGAAAAATAAAGTTCATAGCCCTTTGATAAGTAGCACCGGCATTTTTCAAACCAAACGTCATGACTATCCACTCGAACAACCCCACATGACCTGGACATCTGAAAGCAGTCTTGGGAATATCTTCCTCAGCCATGAATATTTGATTGTAACCTGCATTACCATCCATGAAGCTGATAATTTGATGTCCAGCCGCAGCATCAATCAACAAATCAGCAATCGGCATTGGATAGCCATCCATCGGTGTGGCTTTGTTGAGATTCCTGAAATCAATACAGACACGAAGTTTTCCATTTTTCTTATAAACAGGAACCACATTAGAGATCCACTCTGCGTATCGACATTGCCGAATAAACTTTGCTTCAATTAATTTAGTTATTTCGGCCTTAATGTCAGGAAGTACATTAGGGTTGCATCGGCGCGCTGGCTGCTGATGTGGCCGAAATCCAGATTTGATAGGTAACCGATGTTCAACTATCGATCGGTCTAATCCAGGCATCTCAGTATAATCCCAAGCAAAACAATCTTTATATTCTTTTAACAAATCTGTTATTCGCTGCTTACACTTGGAATCTAACTTAGCACTAATAAAAGTAGGTCTTGACCTATCACCATCACCGATATCTACTTCTACTAAATCATCTGCCGATGTGAACCCTTGACCTAATTTTCCATCATCGGCAAACCTATCCATTAAAACTCCTCTTCAGAACCGACTGCTTGGATCGGTGGAATTTCATAATCAGCAACTCTAAGGAACTCTTTTTCCCAAGCTTCTCCTGATATGCATTTAGTTCGCTCATAAGTATCTGATTCTGCCGATGCGATGATATAAGAAGAATCACCAGGGACGACCTCAATCTTATCCCCAATCCACTGTACGAGGCATTGATGCATTGTAGAAGGAACACAACAATTAGCATGAATCCAATCCCTCCCTAGAAGCAGATTATATGCACCCTTGCCGTTGATAACAAAGAACGTCGTTGGCAAGGTTTTGCTGCCGATGGTCAATTCAACGCACACTGCCCCTTTAGCCGGTGACACATTGCCTTCAAAATCTT
Organism: Miscanthus floridulus; assembly: GCF_019320115.1. Lineage (NCBI taxonomy): Eukaryota > Viridiplantae > Streptophyta > Magnoliopsida > Poales > Poaceae > Miscanthus > Miscanthus floridulus. Next base: position 2,097,864 of record NC_089592.1, on the reverse strand, counting down.
TCAACATCATATCGGTTTTGGTCAAGTCTTGATCTCCCTTACCAAGTTTCCGATACATCACGTAAGGCATAATATTAATCGCAGCCCCTCCATCAATAAGTACCTTAGACACAGGCTGCCCATCAACTCTGCCCTTCACAAATAAAGCCTTAAGATGCTGTCTCTCGTCATCGGTAGGTTTCTCAAAAACAGCCATCATTGGATCTAGTGTTAGCTGAGCTACTTGATCAGAGAGAACAACTTCTTCCTCATTATCAGATAGTGCCAGAAACTCCATCGGCAACATGAATACCATATTAACATCTGCCGATGGACCCTTATTTTTGTGTTTTACCTGCCACTGCTGATGACCAGGCCTTTCATTGGAGGAATTTTCCTCTTGGTATAAATCCTCCTGACGCTCACGTTGCATCCTCCTTCTCTGCGTCTTTGTCAGACCCTCTGGGCACCATCGAGGAAACTTGGTTTTCCAAACCGGCTGATAACAAGTCCTAGTTGGTTCTACACGACGTATATTAGGGTCCCTGTAGAATATTTCCTCATCGGGAACTCTTGCGTTTGCCATCTCCTCAAGCTCCTCTTGATTCCTTGGAAAATATCCAGCGCGTTTACCAAGCCTCTCATGTACACTAAGTCTGCCCCCCAGCCGATCATGCACTGATGCTCTGCCTCTGATCGGCTCATTGATAGACAAACCCTGATTACCAAGTTGAAACCTCCTTTCTGAGCGATTGACTCCGTAATAACCATTACACTCAGGGCAATTTTCAACAGTTGGCAATTTAATACCTTCTTCCCAGCAATGGATGAAAAACGGACATCTCCAATGATCTTTATGTCGATTCCATTCTTCCCTGACGTCTCATTTCTTGCTGTTGTCGATATCGGTCATTACGTTGACGCCAACCCTCCTGCTGCCTTCGATGAGTAATCACAATGCCAGGTCGAGGAGGATTTTTGGAACTACTGCTTTCTCCTAGCAAACCCTTACTCTTTGCATCATCGGTAGTTATCCGATGTTGGGGGTCCACTGACGCGTTTTTCTCAGCAGCCTCTGACGTCAATACCTTGGTCTTTCCTTTGGCATCCAACATATTTGCTGGAAAAGGGTGTTGATCAATTTTCATCGGCTTCTGGGCCTTGGAAGTACCAAACTTAATTCTCCCAGATTCAATAGCCGATTGTAACTGTTGCCTGAATACCTTGCACTCATTTGTACTGTGTGAAGTTGCATTGTGCCATTTGCAGTACAAAATCTTCTTCAACTCTTCTGCCGATGGGATCACATGATTAGGTGACAACTTAATTTGGCCCTCTTGAAGCAGAAGATCAAATATTTTATCGGCCTTGGTGATATCAAAGGTAAACTTTTCTGGCTCTTTTTGACCAAAGGGACATGATATCGGCTTTTTATTCTTAACCCACTCAGCTAAGCCGATAACTGGTTCTTCATCAGAGTCAGAATCTCCTACTTCTTCAACAAATGATACCTTTTTACTCCAGTTCTTTTTAGGTTCAAAAACCCTAGTATCTTGATCAGAGATCCTTTGCACAAGATGACTGAGGCTTTCAAACTCCTGAGAAGCATATCTGTCTTTAAGATGTGGCAATAACCCTTGGAAAGCCAGATCGGCAAGCTGCCGATCATCCAGCACCAGGCTGTAGCACTTATTTTTTACATCTCGTAGCCTTTGTACAAAGCTCTCTACCGATTCATCATTACGCTGTCTCAATTTTACTAAATCGGTAAGCTTCTTTTCATGGATTCCAGCAAAGAAATACTTATGGAATTGTTTTTCTAGATCAACCCAAGTAATAATAGAATTTGGTGGTAATGAAATGAACCATGTAAATGCTGATCCAGACAAAGATGATGAAAATAATCGAACTCTTAATTCATCTCTGTTAGCTGCCTCTCCACATTGAATAATGAAGCGATTGACATGTTCCATTGTTGATGTATCATCTTGCCCAGAGAATTTAGTGAAATCCGGTACCTTGTACCGATTTGGGAGAGGAATTAAATCGTATGCAGGAGGGTATGGAGTCCGATAAGAATAAGTATTGACCTTGGGCTTTATCCCAAACTGATCCTTCATAATTTCTGCTATCTTATCGGCCCAAAAAGCATCAGCCTCCTGCTGACGAACTGGTTGAATTTCTACAGGAGGTGCCTGCTGACATCCCTCCACATATCTTTGTGGCCCACGATCTCCAGCAATCGGCATATTTGCCGTTACTTGTGGTCCATTAGCCTGTTGGAAAGGATTCATCGGCTGGGCTGCCGATGCTTGATTCTGGAAACCAGCTTGCATATGACCTTGTTGAATCCCTGCAACCTGCTGATTTCGCTGAACTGTATGTTGAACAGGTAACTGTCCTGACCAATCATTATTAGAACTCATCGGTACAAAACTTACCGATGGCTGGTAATTTGCTGATATTGTTGGATAATTATAACTGGTTTGAGGCATGAACTGAACCCCAGTTTGACTCATAGCAGGGGCTTTCTGCTGCATCGGCAGTAAGCTCGCCGATGGACTTGAATTGAATGTTTGAACCATAGGCATCTGGAAACCTCCTGGAGTTGGTTGCACAGAAGTAGTTGCGGCATATTGAGGCACTTGAGCCATCGGCGAAACGGCCGATGGTATAGGCGCTCTTCCTACTGCATCAAACACTTGAGGTAATCTAGGATTGAAAGCAGATGACTCTGGAGGCATGCCATATCCCCACCAATTAGTAGGAATCTGGCTATTCTGAGACACAGGGCCTGACATAGCTGATGCCGATAGATCTGTATTAAGCTGAACTCGCCCTCCTGGTAGTACCTGATCTGATTGTATCGGTGTAGATTGAATATTAGGTGAGCCTGCCAATACTGGAGGGGAAGTAACTTCTGTACCCACAACGGCCGAAGGAGCCGATGGAGTTTTGACAGATGCCGGCTCTGGTTGATGATAGGCAGGCCCAACGTAATGTGGTGCCGCTTGTCCTTCTTTGAGAGTTCGAACCACAGCATTATGAACAGTATTGGACAGCACATTGGAATGATTAATCAAAGCATGATTTACTGCAGAATTAACCATCTCTTGAAGTTTACCAGGATTGGAGTCAAAGGTAACCTGCCGAGGCAACGGCAAATCTTGCTTCTGGATGACTTGTCCACTCTTGTTCAAGCTAAACGATCTCAGACAAAGCTGCTTGTATTCTTCTACAGCCTTTTCCATAGCCTGCCTCTGTTCTTCCTTGAGATCTTCTTCTGATACTGCGATAATGTTCCCTGAATCGATCTCGGGATTGAACATATTGATTGATTGGTCCCACCGAGCGTGCCAAAAGATGTGTTGATGCAAAAGTGGATCTGCAAACACAAAGGGCTAATACCCGAATCGATATCCAAAGCGTGCCAGTCGATTTGACCTGCTAATCGACAAGGATGAAGATACGAACACTTTGGTCCTGACAACAGCGATACGCCCGGAAGTCACGGCCAAGAGGTGCTCACGCGGAACTCAAGAATCGCCGAAGGTCGCACTGAAACGATGCAGCTCGCCGAATCAATGAGAACTCGTAAAAAAGGAAAAATATGCAAATTGACGAAGTCGCCGAAAAGTAAGTAGATGCAAATAGGAGTAAAAATTGGTTTTGATATTGATTGATATATCTATTACATTGCCCCTTACTCCATATTTATACCCTGATCTAAAGAGACACAACCAAACACAACTAGGACACCAATCCCATATCTAAGGAAACACGTGACTCTTACATGAATCATACCCTAACAAATATAGAAAAGGAAATCAACTCCTATCTATTTCCCTGTCCGCCTCAATTACGATGGAAATCTCACCGTCCTCCTTCCCATCGGCATACTCCCTATTTCATCGGCAGTAGTCTTCAAGTCTTCCTTCATCGGCATACTCCCTGTTTCATCGGCAGTAGTCTTCAAGCCTCCCTTCATCGGCATACTCCATGTTTCATCGGCAGTAGTCCTCAAGCCTCCCTTCATCGGCATCGACAATAACACCTCCAACCTCATCGGCAACGCCCGAGTCCAAATCAACCTTTCCATCGACCATCACCAGCTATCGGCAACCATCTTTACAAACCTGGCTTTCATCGGCTATCAAAGTATTCAATAACTTTCCCCTTGCCGATTAGTCCACTCCGATTATTTTGACACGTGCAAAAAAACGGTGTCAACAATGACATAAAATTAGTATAGTTAGATAGAACATGAAATATATTTTCGTACTATATTTTTTGGGTCATAGATGTTAGTACCAGTTTATTTAAAATTGGACAAACCTAAGTTTAACTTTGGACATTCAGGACGGAGGGAGTGGCTCTTCTTTTTAAAAAGATTATATTACCAAGCTTTTGTAATGAAATGTAAAGGAAAAACGTATTCCATGCCATTTCCCCTTGCTTCCTCTATAGTTTCACAGACGTCCAGATGGAGCAATTCCAGGTGTGACGATTTCCCGAATCCCGATTCCATGCCATTTCCCCTGTTTCCTCTGGTTTTTTTTTTTCCACAGGCAGGCTTGGATTCTGTAATGTAATTTTACACACACGCCAACATCCACGTGTCATGAATATACTGCTGTAGTTCTTTTTAGAGAATTGGGAATTGGGAATCTGGATGATGGTATATTATTAGTTGGGGACAAAAATAATTCATCCTCGTTTGTGCGCGAGAGATTGGGGGTTAATTACAACATGCACCGGGTGATTAATCACGGCACATCAATAGTTCAACAAGACAAAAATAAAGAATACTAATCCGATACACTTCAGTGAACTGAGGATATGGCCAATCAACGTGCCAAGAACTAAGATAACTACACAAGAGTTGAAAGAAGTACACAAGAGTTGAAAGAATTACGAAAGAGTTGAAAGAAGAACAACCACCACACTCTGAGCTCGCACTGAGATCCGGCCCACACTCTTTCCTTCCCCGCCGCCCCATGGTCAGCACCAGTTCGTAGTTTGATTCGGCTAACAAGAGGACTCCATCTGCAAATTCGTGCACAAGTAGACGTGTACATGTCCACCGCAACAGATTAAGAATACATATACGAACATAAGAGTCCGACGAGACACACATTAAATTAAGGGTTTGTTTGGATCCTATGAATTAAGAAAGTGCTTCCCATTTTATTATTAGATTATTTTCCAATTCCTCTCAATTCCCGGAACCAAACAAGGCCTAGGAGTTCAAGCATGATTACCTTGTCATACATAGGGATGCAGAGGCATTGCTGCATATTGTCACTATATATAAACTTTATAAACATCAAACAACTCGACATCCTAAAAATGTGGGATACATCGGACATGCTTAGGAACTCAATGGCATGATGCGGGCCAAATTTCCGGAGGAAGTGTATCACACTAAAAATTACATAGTCTTCTTCCACGTATGACATAAAATTAGTATAGTTAGATAGAACATGAAATATATTTTCGTACTATATTTTTTGGGTCATAGATGTTAGTACCAGTTTATTTAAAATTGGACAAACCTAAGTTTAACTTTGGACATTCAGGACGGAGGGAGTGGCTCTTCTTTTTAAAAAGATTATATTACCAAGCTTTTGTAATGAAATGTAAAGGAAAAACGTATTCCATGCCATTTCCCCTTGCTTCCTCTGTAGTTTCACCGACGTCCAGATGGAGCAATTCCAGGTGTGACGATTTCCCGAATCCCGATTCCATGCCATTTCCCCTGTTTCCTCTGGTTTTTTTTTTTCCACAGGCAGGCTTGGATTCTGTAATGTAATTTTACACACACGCCAACATCCACGTGTCATGAATATACTGCTGTAGTTCTTTTTAGAGAATTGGGAATTGGGAATCTGGATGATGGTATATTATTAGTTGGGGACAAAAATAATTCATCCTCGTTTGTGCGCGAGAGATTGGGGGTTAATTACAACATGCACCGGGTGATTAATCACGGCACATCAATAGTTCAACAAGACAAAAATAAAGAATACTAATCCTGACACTTCAGTGAACTGAGGATACGGCCAATCAACGTGCCCACACTCTTTCCTTCCCCGCCGCCCCATCGTGAAGCGAGCCCCATGGTCAGCACCAGTTCGTAGTTTGATTCGGCTAACAAGAGGACTCCATCTGCAAATTCGTGCACAAGTAGACGTGTACATGTCCACCGCAACAGATTAAGAATACATATACGAACATAAGAGTCCGACGAGACACACATTAAATTAAGGGTTTGTTTGGATCCTATGAATTAAGAAAGTGCTTCCCATTTTATTATTAGATTATTTTCCAATTCCTCTCAATTCCCGGAACCAAACAAGGCCTAGGAGTTCAAGCATGATTACCTTGTCATACATAGGGATGCAGAGGCATTGCTGCATATTGTCACTATATATAAACTTTATAAACATCAAACAACTCGACATCCTAAAAATGTGGGATACATCGGACATGCTTAGGAACTCAATGGCATGATGCGGGCCAAATTTCCGGAGGAAGTGTATCACACTAAAAATTACATAGTCTTCTTCCACGTCGACACTATACCTAGAAAGTGTAGACGCTTGTTGTCGAGAGCTGCAAAGCATAAAAATTTCTCCCCAAACATTGTCTTCAAGGATTCTGGTAAAACTTAGTGGGCCGAGAAGGTTACAAACATCCACTGCAACAATCAACCCTCGCTCCTGGTGAACACAATGGCCCCAAGTAACAAACAACAAATGTTAGGATCCTAGTACCACCCCAAGCTGCCAAATGGCAATGTTGGTCGTATGGAAAACACTCCTTGCATAGTAAGACATCTGTTGTAATCAAGAAATGACTAATATGAACCAATATGAGTTTACCAAAATTGGAAAGGTTGTGACTCGAATCTGAAGCACTGAGCATTTTATTGTAGCCCTAAGCACTCAAACGAATTGGAATCAAGTGCAAATGTAGGAACGACCAATCTTGTTGGGATGCTGATCTAACCTTCGTCGGTGCTTGCCTCGGGGGACAATGTATGGTCGAGGAGGCAGGAAACCGTGTAGAGGCGAAGAAACAACCACTTGCACTTGGATTCAATGGAGGGAAAACACCGGGTGGAGAGAATGAAGCAATTCGCAGTGGGGTTTCTTGGGGAACCGCAGCCGGCAGGGGCCCAGGGGAGTTGGAAGTTAAGGTGGGGAGTCGGTCGGGCGATTCGAGATATGAGTGACACGGACAACCTAGATTCATCAGGAGGAAGGACGTACGGCCGGTGATAACAGTCACAGTAACCGTATTAAGAGGCCAATTATCTCAGTAATTTGATAGTATCATCCAGCGGTTGTCGGTGGATGAGAACACTACAATGCACACGCTCAAAGAAGTCTAATTCATTATAATTGACAGTGTCTTGATGAACATATATTGTAATCAATGAAACAAAAACATATTTATTTCTTACTGAACCTGAAAAACATTACATAGATTCTAACTAATTAAACTAAACTAAATCTAATCTAGATCCTCGATGCCAGAGCTAGGATCGTTCCTCCTCCACCACTTAGCTGGAGGCTCCTCGGTGGCCTCCTCCTCCTCCGCCTCCTCCTCATCATCATCCTCCTCCTCATGATCTTCCTCCTCGTCGTTCTCCTCCTCCTCCTCCTCCTTGGCGCCATCGCCGTCACCAAAAAAAGCACTCATTGTCGGAGTCCAACGGACTCTGATCAGGTGAGCTCTCGATGCTGGATCCCTCGTTGCTAGTGCTCCACCAACGCTCGACTTCTTCCTCCTCCTTGGAGGAGTCGTTGCCAGGTAGCTTGAAGTCGGTCATGGTTGAAGTTGGAAGAAAGGGGTGAAGAAAGAAGAGGGATGGTTTCATAGGGCAGATGCCGTGAATAATATGTAGAGCATTGGGAGACTCTCTTTGGCTTCTCCCGGCAGAATTAATGGTGATGGAAAGACTTTGGAAGTTGGGAGAGTGAACAGTCGCGAAGATTGTTGACCGCCGGTCCACCAGTGGCCCTTTAAGGTCGGCGGTCAAAACTACTATCGCAGCTGGCTCGACGTATAATCCGGTGGTGAAGTGGACCCTACAGATCATCGCCGGATCTAACGGTTACCCGACCGTGAATACACTTTTCACCGCTCGTTCATTTGGTCCTTGCACCTCGCCGTCCCTCCAACCGGCGGTGAAACAATTTCACCGTTGGTTATTATGTAACCGGCGGTGATAAGGGTGTTGCGACAATACTTTTTTTAGTAGTGTATAATTAGTTTTTATTTTTAAGTAATAGACATACTTAGTTAGCTATTTTAATTTCACTCATTGTCATCCATCTCACCAAATAGAAAAAAATAGCTCGTTCTATCCATCCAACCAAATAAAAAGAATCGATAAATCTATCCCAAGATTCATAAACAACTATATCACATCCAATTTTGCCCTCAAACCAAACGCGCCCCTATTTACTTGTTTAGCCGTCACTGGTCGTGGTCACTGGTTCGACTTGGACATTATCAACATTTTATATTGGTGGACTCCGATCCACTCTGTTTTGTTGTCTTTCCATTACAGGGAATTAATTAAGCCCCAATTTTAATTTCATCCTTTTTGAAAGAGCATAAAATGTTGTGGAGTGAATTCAGGCCGAAAATTTGCTAAAATCCTAGTAAGTACTCACTAAAACAATGCAATACGCTGTCATAAAAAAAGAGTGCAAAGTTTACAGGTTGGGTTTAATAACCAGTCCAAAAGGCCTTAGGTGGCAACTGCAGGTCAGCAGCGTTGCTCTCCAACATCTCAAGGACTTCGCCCATGGAAGGCCGATCGGCCGGTTTGGGCTGTATGCACCACAAGCCAACTATGATCATCTTCCTCACGAGCACTTCCGCGGTGTCGCTACTGCTGCTGATCTCGCTAGTTGTGGGGCCACAGAACTGATCCAAGTTTTCATACAACCATTGCGGAAAATACTTGCTGCTGCTGTCGTCTGTACTGACATCAATTTTCTTCCTTGCTCCGACCATTTCAAGGACCACCATGCCGTAACTGTACACATCAGCCTTGCTGCCCACTGGTCCGTAGTTTCTTGAGAATACTTCAGGCGCTATGTACCCTATAGTGCCTCTTGCCCCGGCAATGGAGATTCTACTCTCCTTTTGTCGGCCCAGCTTAGCTAATCCAAAATCTGATATTTTTGGACAGAAATCCTGATCTAGCAGAATGTTGTGTGGTTTGATATCGAAATGCACAATGCGGGTGTTGCATCCTGTGTGGAGGTATTCCAATCCTCGTGCAATTCCTA